>NW_027314645.1:0-12035 GCF_040954645.1 Diabrotica undecimpunctata | reverse complement strand
ACGCGCTATCTCAGAGTTCACTTCTGCTCGTGACCTTTTTACCAGTTCTTGTGAGTCTTTGGTTCTTGGTAAATTTTTCCTGGAAGGGATAAGTGGTTTCACCAGTGTTTTTCCCAATTCCTCAAGAAAAATTCGCCGTTTTGTAAGTTTATTGGTGTTCCATTGGAGATTTATTGATGTCCATAAAACGAACGCGTTGTAGGCAGAAATGTCCAGCATATTATAAAAAACAATCATGGGCCAGCGATTTGTCTTTCTCTTACATGTATATGTACCAACAAGCTGATCTAGAGTATCCACTATTCCCTTACTGGAATTATAATCTAAAATAATTTGGAGCTTTTTGTTATTTCTGTCACTAATAGCCTTTTCATGATGCAAAGTACTCATAAGAACAACATTTTTATTCTTTTTAGGAATATAGTTAACAACAGTGGTATCTTGCGTGAAGTAAAAATACGAACTATGAACTTCTTTATTCGCAATTTGTGCTGGAAGCTCTGGTTTATTTCTTCTTATAGTCCCCAGCATTGTATTTTTTCTTTTTAGAAGAAGTTGGCCTAAATTGTACGATGTAAAAAAGTTATCGCAAGTAATATTGTGGCCTTTCAAATCATTAGTCAAGTCGCACACCACGCGCATTCCTTGATTTCGTTCTGGCGCGGCACCTGCTTCTTTTCCTGTATAGATCTGCAATTTTAGAGCATAAGAACTTTTGGTGTCACATAAAGCCCAAATTTTTATGCAATATTTCGCTGGCATGCTTGGAATGTACTGTTTGAAGGGACAGCGACCTCTAAAGGCTACTAATTGCTCGTCGATAGTAACATTTTCATCAGGGTTAAAAAATTTTGGTAGATTTTCCACCCATTTTCCCAAAATTTCACGTATTGCAGCAAGTTTATCAGTACGTCTCCTATCCTGTCTAGTAGTCTTGTTATCAAAACGTATCACTTGCGAAATTTTTGTAAACACTTCAAGGGACATTGTTTCTATAGAAATATACTACGACCAGTTTCTTCATTCCACAAACTTTTAGTTGATTCACCATGGGACTTAAAAACTCCAGCTAACAATAAAAGACCAATGTATGCTTGAAAACCAATTTTATTCAAGTCTTTCCAGTTGGTTCCAAAAACACGCTGGCCTTCCATGTTTGTCATATTAATAATTTGGTTTGTAACTATGTCAGAAAAGAGCACGTCAAATGAATTTTTGATATCGAAAATTCGTGCACATGCGTACCTTGTAACTCCTGGAGCATTATTTATAACATTGGCCGTAGAAAAACGACCGCGTTGATAAGGAGGATCAAGCGACCACTGAATATTACCATCTTTCGAAGGAACTGTTACAAAAGGTTCTACAGGATATGGTACGTAGAATGGAATAACAGAATCATCACTACTTTCTTCTTCACTCTCACTACTTGTATGGTTTTTTGTTTCTGATATGTATTCATCACTGTCTGACACGTTTGCGAGCTCGCGCAGCTCATTTTTGGTTAGCGTTCTTCGATGCGACATTACCAACATGCAAAAATAGACTGAAATGTATATCAATGGCATGAATGCGCTTGACATATCATCAGTGTCCTACCACTTGTCCATTACCCCCACTTCCTTCTACATGACGTGCCCTTCTACCTGACATCGTCCAGCTACACTTCAAATTTTTTACAAGTTCCAGCTTGAAGAAACTTGTTTTTATTTATAAACTTACATGACTGACAAACACTGTTAGAAAATATAAAACACTGCCAACTAAACATACGTACACAGGAAATTTTTAACGGTTTTAAATACGTGGGTCATATTGACCCGAACGTATTATAGGTAACAATTTATTTTTATCAAAAAAATCAGGAAGTTGAAGTTTTATCTCATATGCAATTGAAAGACCTCAGATTAGGTAATAAAGTCACGGAATACCAAAACGTTACGCCGCGTAATAATTTGTAAAATAAGAAATAATTTTTTTTTGTGGGTCAAATAGACCCAAACAGGACAGAAGAGTTAAATAAACGTCAATAAAAATATCTAAAACATAACATATGCTACGTTCAATCTCCGATTACTCTCAAAATAGATTATCCACGTTGGGTTATGGGTATTATGGTTTTGCTTAATCTCCGATGAACGTGTTTATTTCGGCAATTAAGTAATTTCGTTTATTCACAACGCGTTATGGATATTTCGCTTCGGCCAATGTCCGAATAAAATGCGTACTCCGCAACGTGGGTAATTCACGTCGTTCACTTCGCGAAGTGAGTAAAAATTTCGGACATTGTCCAAATTCAGAATTTGAGTGTACAGAATGCACATTATTCTTCTTCTTTCTTCTTCTTCGCGCGACTAGGATTACTCCTGTTTGTCTGCCTCTTATTCTGTTTCAGTCGTTGTTGATTGTACATTATCTTTCCACCTTTTTGGCGGCCTTCCAACGGGTCTTCTGCTATACGGCTTGTTGTTTTTACAGATGTTCGCTAATCTATCTGGTCCCATTCGGTTTACATGTTCGTTCCAGTTTTTTTTTCTTGTTTTTATTTACCTGTTAATATTTTGAATTTTGCATTGTTCGTGTATATTTCTGTTGGTTTGTCTGTCTCTTAATGATATGCCCGCTATTGATCTTAATACTTTTCGATATTGTTGATTTGTTGTTTCGTCTTTCTTGTATCGGTCCTTGTCTCTGCTGCATATGTTAGGATTGGTCTTACTGTTGTCTTGTATACTTACATTTTGCTTTCCATGGTCAGATATTTGTTTCTCCATATGGTTTCTCGGAGGCAACCACTTACTCTTGCCGCTTTTGATACTTGCCTTGTGGTCTCTGTTATTATATTCCTGTCACTAGTGATCTCTACTCCTTCTTCTTAAAGTTCCATCTCCTATAGGAGGTTGGATATCATAACGGCTATGGTCACTTTGTTAGCTGCTGCTCTGAAAAGTTGTAGTGAACTACAGTTAAACCAGTCTCTAAGGTTTTTCAGCCAGGAGATGCATCTTCTTCTATTGCTTCTTCTTCCTTGGATCCTCCCTTGCATAATAATTCTCAGCAGCTCATATTTTTCTCCTCTGGTTATGTGACCCAAATATTCTAGTTTTCTTCTTTTTATGCTGTTCATAATTTCTAACTCCTTATTTAGACGTCGTAGTACCTCAGCATTGGTAATCCTTTGAACCCACTGAATTTTTAATATTCTTCTGTAACACCACATTTCGAACGCTTCTATTTTCCTTATGTGTTGTTTCTTCAATGTCCAAGCTTCCATTCCGTATAGTAAGATAGAAAATATGTAACATCTTAGAGCCCTCAATCTGAGATGCAACTGAAGGTCTCTGTTGGTAAGCATTGTCTTCATTTTCACAAATGCTTGCCTTGCAGTTTCAATTCGGACTTTGATTTCTCTGCTTTGGTCATTTTTGTCATCAACCCAGGTTCCCAGATATTTATATGTCTCTACTTTTTCTATTTGGGTTTGCTCTATCATTAATCTTTCATTTCCATGTTGCGTTTTTGAGACAATCATGAATTTAGTTTTTCTCTTATTTATTTTTAGTCCGTATCTAATGCAATAATCGTTAATTCTATTAACCAATTCCTGTAGCGATTCCAGGGTGTCTGGCATTATAACGGTGTCATCAGCGAATCTTATGTTATTTACTATTCTTCTGTTTACAGAGATTCCATCACCCAGATCCGCTATCGCTTCTTGGAATATGGCTTCACTGTACACGTTAAACAGTAATGGTGACAGAACACAGCCCTGTCTTACTCCTCTCTTTATATCTATATTTTCGGACGTGTGTTCTTCTATCTTTATATTGGCCTTTTGATTCCAATAAAGATTGATAATGATTCGTAAGTCTCGTCTGTCTATATCTTTGTTTCTCAGTATTTCTATTAATTTTTCATGTCGGACCTTGTCGAATGCCTTCTCGAAGTCGATGAAACAGGAATAAATATCTAGGTTCATATCTAAGCATCTTTGAGAGGGGACATTAAAAGCAAAAAATGCTTCTCTCGTTCCCAGTCCCTTGCGGAACCCAAACTGAGTATCATCCATATCATCTTCTAGTTTTCTATATAATCTTCCATGAATCACCTTTAGAAATATTTTGAGGGTATGGCTTATTAGTGATATTGTCCTATAGTCTGAACAATCTTTGGCATATACTGTTTTTGGTATTGCTACAAAGGTGGACACCAACCATTCCTGTGGGATTTTTCCAGTTTTATATACTTCATTAAATAGGTCCAGAAGTACAGGTAGAGTTTCATCGTCTAGACATTTCAGTAGTTCCGCAGGTATTTCGTCTGGACCTACAGTTTTTCCGTTTTTTGCGTTTCGTATTGCTTGTTCGATTTCCTCTATTATGATCTCTGGCCCCGTTTCGCTGTCGATTTCTTCCGGTTCTTGCCGATTATCCTCAAACAGATCTGTTATGTATGTCTTCCATTTTTTTAATTTCTCTTTAATTTTTATAATGATTTTTCCATTTGCGTCTTTCAGAAGGGCATCTTTCTTTTTTCTCAGTGTATTTGTCATTTCCTTTATTTTCTTATGCTTGTTAAAGCTATCATACTGTTTAGCATATGCCTCTATTTCACTGCATTGATTAGCAAGCCAGGTGGATTTGGCCTCTTTTATTTTCTTTCCTATCAATCTCTGTAGTTCCTTGTATTTTGCTTTACTCCTGCCTTTATGTTTCCTTCTTTCCTCCATTAGATCTAAGATTTCTGAAGTTATCCATCTCTGTTTTTTTCTTATTTTATACTCCTAGGTAATTGAATTTCATTACTTGTCCTACAATTTAATTTTTACAGAGAAATTACATTTTTAAGAGAAAATAACACATAATGATTAGCTATTTATTATTAAAAATCTCTTTCTCTCTTCTCAGCCTTGACCCTTAGAAGGAAATGTAGTGGCCATCGTGCTGTCGTGTATTGTCTGTCTCTAAAGATTTCTACCCCTAGTCATTTCTTCTAATCATACATAGATCTTTTGCTTATTTCTGTAATTTTGTCGATGCATCTTGTTAGGGATCTTCCCCGTGATATTCTCCGTTTTCTTGGGTAATATGTCTTTCCATGTTTTTTGTGTCTATTCTCATAACATATTTGAAGTATTTTAATTGTTGGAGATAAACTTTGCTGACCTTAAGTTCATTTAAAATTAAAACATTGCACGTGGTTGTCTTATTAGACGAATTTTTTACCAAGTTACAAATACGAAATTTGTTTCATTTATTTACATTTGTTTAAAGTAAAATTGTGGCTAATTCCCAATAAAAATGGTAAATGGCATTAAAAAATGCCACATAAAAATAACTTCAGAACAATATTATCAATCTAATATAAATCGTTGTAATGAATCTGAGTAAAACTAAGCTAATGTCGAATAAAGATAATCAACCGACGATAACCATCCAAGGAACAAAAGTGGAACATGTAGAAGAATACATATATCTGGGTCAGAATATCAAGGTAAACAAAGAAAACCAAACTACCGAAATAAGCAGACGAGTAAGAATGGGATGGGCCGCATTTGGAAAACTCTCATACATACTGAAAGACAAAAAGATACCCCAAAACCTTCGAACCACAGTGTTCGATTCTTGTATCCTTCCCGTTCTCACTTACGGAGCTCAAACCTAGACATTCACAAAAAAGAACATGGACAAGATTCGAAAAACTCAGCGAGCCATGGAACGACAGATGCTTGGTATCTCACTAATAGATCGGCAAACGAACGAAGCAATCCGGAACAAAACAAAAATAAAGGACGCCGCGAAACAAGCAGCTAAATTAAAATGGAAATGGGCTGGACACAAAGAACGTCTCGAAGATGGTAGATGGAACAAAGAAGTTGGAAACTGGCGACCGTACGATGCGAAGAGACCAAGCGGAAGACTTCAAATGCGCTGGAGCGACGATATCAAAAGAGTCGCAGGACCAATGTGGAAACGCCTAGCACACAACAGGGATGAATGGCGAGAAATGGGAGAGGCCTTTATTCGACAATTCGGATAGAAAAAGGGCTTAAAAAGAAAAAGGGCTAAAAAAAAAAAATAAATCGTTGGGTTGGTGCTAAGATAAATGGCCTGCATCTGGTTTGTGTAACATTGACCTTTAAGAATAATATGTTTCACTGTGGGTGTCATAGCTGGGAAATCTAGATGGCTGCTCTTTCTGCCTGAGATGACTGAGAAAGTCGGGCGTAACCTATTCGTAGGGCGTAACATAGTAGATGAAGTTGAAATAATGTGCGTTAGGCTTTCACGGCCATCGTCTAACTTGTTAAGCTGTTTGTTCGGGCTGTTAGGCCGTTGTCTTCTGACAGTTTTAGCTTACAAAAAAAGCAGTAACATCTCTAGAAGATGCCAACTCCTAGTGTTGGCGAAACATCGAGAACTAATTTCAGAAGACAACGGCCTAACAGCCCGTTGAAAGCCAAGTTGAAATAATGTGTAGAATTATTTGTCCAAATTTTTGTAATGGTATTTGAGTGGCTTGTTGAAGACAGGAATCCTTTTGTTCGACGTAGCTCTTGATGTTAGTGTGTCAGTTTCTTTATTTCCTTTATTCCTACATACGGTGGTATCCATAATAAATTTATATTTATATTTATATCCTATAGACAGTGTAATTAATTTACGATTTTTTAAATAATTTGATGAGATCAGTAATCGCTTGACCTCAACAAAGTGCTGAGGTAGTTAAACAATATGTATTATAATGCAATTTCATCATTGATTAGAAGTTGACGATTTCAAAGCTTTAAAAATGGCCACTATTTTACTTAGAAAACTGCTGCCAGTTTGTGAGGTAAGTCTTACTGTATATTTTTTATCGATATGTACATATTCTGCTGCAAGTGCTGTTTCCATTTTAGAGAAAAACGTGTGCTATATAAAATTCATCATAGATTAATAGAAATTCCTAAGTCAAAAAATAACTTCGAGATAGAAATGCATATCATTAAGCACATAGCAGTAAACAATGGGTACAGCCAACAAACAATAAATACTATTTTAAATCAAAAACTACATAAGAAAGTCCTGAAATCAGTATTTCCACCACCAGAAAAAAAACTCAGTACATTATATTCAGACATTAAGAAAAGTAGCCAAACACATCAAAAAAGACAGGAATAACACCAGCTTTCAGAACAAACAACAACTTAGGCAAATATATTACGAACAAAAAGTGCTCAAAGAAAAAGCACTTATACAGTGATGTATATAAACTTAAATATGACGACTGAGCAAAAACTTATATCGGTCAAACAGGTAGAATTTTCAACAAATGGATAGCTGAACACAAAATAGCTTCCAATAATGGCCAAACAGGTTGGTCAGTAGGTTTCCTCGTAAAGTTTGCATTTACCTAATCGCATACTTCAGTGTTAGGCTAAACAAAGTTATGGCCAGCCCATTTCCCTGCTTTAGTCCCTGAGAAATTTTGAAAAAGTCTGTCCGGTGATTTTGTATTCGTACACATACCTGAGTTACATCCATTGTGGCTTTAATAAGTCTAATTAGCTTGTGTGGTATTGCCAATTCAGCCAATATATTGTAGAGTTTATTCCTTTTGACTAAGTCGTATGCCTGTTTGGCCCGGAAGTGTCGGAAGCCCGTCTGATACGCTTCAATAATATTTTCTGCTAGTGGTTAGAGCTGCTGGTTTATAATATACGTGAGAACTTTGTATGCTGTACATAGTAGATAAATTCCATGGTAGTTTTTGAACTGGAGTTTTTTTCCTTTTTTTATAGATAGGGCATACTTTACTTTTCTTTCAGTCGTCAGGTATTTTCTCTTCTTGCCATGTGTCTTTGATGAGCGCGTGGATGTGACTTGCTAGGTGGTCGCCACCTACCTTATATAATTCTGCTGATATTTTATCAACTCTATGGTTGGAGCTTCTACTCCATTCTCTTCTAGTAGTTCGTACCCATTTCATCTTCCATGTCTACTTGTGTACCAAGAAGGGTCTGAAAATAATGCTTCCAGGTTTCTGTGACCTTCTGTTGGTCACTGATTAGTTGCCTACTTTTACCTTTACATAGACTTGTTTAAGGTTTATGTCCTTTTTTTTATCTTTTATAGGTTTTGATTATCTTTTTTAGATTGGTTTTATTGTCATTATGGTAAATACCATAGCACATTGAATCATAATAGCTGATATAACTTTACCGTGCTTTTTTTGTTTTTGTATGTTTTGACGTAAGATCTAACAAGCTACTTATTCTTTTATTTATTATATTTAAATATCTAAGGGATAATATCACTTGCCTATTCATATTTTTAAAATGTTTTGAAATCCGTGTTGCGAATTACTTGTCTTTGATAACTTAAATAAAATTGATTAAGTATAAACATTTCAACAAATATCAAATCCGAACATAGCTTGTGTTAGATATTTACTTACCGAATACTGCGTGTAATTGATCCTGAGTGGTGTATTCGAATGAATTCATTGGAAGTAGTCGCCATGTGGAAGGATGAGTGTTTCTCATTGACAAAGAATGTATCAGGTACCCAGATGTTTTTGATGAATTCAGAACCTACGGAGAGGATCTCTACGCTGGGCCTTTTCCGGAACGCCAATCTTGGGTCCGTCCAGAATTGTCGAAAGTAAAAGTCCAAGGTGAAATCCTGTAGAATTTCAGAGCTGTTTAATATCCACGTCATGATTTAAAATTATATTAATTATTTACTATTTTAAAAAGAAAAGTTTATTGTATTTAAACATAATATACAATTGAATATGCCAAAAAATAGCAAAGTTAACTCTTAGTAATTGACAACAACTGTTTTTTACTAGCTTTTACTGTTAAATATCTACAATATTTAAAGATGCCTCAAAAACATTATTATTTGAATGTGAAAACGTTATCAGTGATGTATAGTCTTAAAAAATTAAATTACCTTTTACTGATATTCTATATCACTAGATTCTATTCTAGGTAAGTAAAATTTTATACTATAAAGGAAAGATAATATTAATTTCTTTTGTTAAGAAATACTATGATTAAGTAGATATCCCATAGTCATTCTATAAAGTTTCACTATTTCAAAAATAAACTATAAAATTTAAACAGCTATGTGTATTTTAAAAAGTTTTTTAATAATAAAAATAGTCAATTTTATTTACAATAATTTATGTTTTGTTTGAACTATAAAGCATTTTTTATAAATTGATATAAAGATAAATAATATTAATTAAATTAGCGATGAAAATTATAGTACCTACACATCGATTACACGTTTTATAGGTTAGGATATATTGCACTGCTAATATGTTTAAACGGCAACTGAATACTTTTCTTTTTAAATAGTCTACCATACTACTATAACTGTACAGATTGACCTACGAAAATTTAAATTACTGTTTAAACATGCACATGCTTATGACAAAATAAAAATAAATATAAAATCTTAATATTAACATAACTTTATTATTTCGATTAATATTGCTATGTTAGTAAGACTAACTAATTTGGCACTAATTAATTATAACTACTAAAAGCAGTAGTTAAAGTTAAAAAAAGTTATACGTTAATGGAAAAGGTACAGTAGTTATAAGGCTATCCCTATCACAAATTGAATATTATTTTGTATTACGTTTCCTAATCAAGAGAGCATAAGCAGAAGATATATTAGTACAAAAACTGGTACTGCTAGTATAATTTTTATTTTTATGAGCAAAGCACTTTCAGATGGTTTTACATGCTAAATATGAAAGAAAACTCCGATGTTCATTATTGACTTTTTCAAGATCAATCTCGAACGGCTCACGCTGACCTGGTGATGACTAAACACTTACTCAATTCAGTCAGCATCAAGTCTGTCGCACCATCCGGCCGCCGTTTCAAATTTTGAAGCGACAAAAATAATATTTTGTAAACGTGAATACCAATGAAAAAAATTTACAGTGAATATTAATAGAGTAATTTAGAGTCTTACCTCATTAGGCTTTGAGTTACCGATATGATGTTCGAATTAACCTTAATTGCTGTCACAATTTTCTAAATTGCATATTAATCCCCACTTCTTTAATTTTGAACTAGAATCGAATAGTCCTTCATTAAAAATCTTTGGTTTAAAGTAAATTGCACAGTCCGACGTCATTTAATTTTCAGTCACATTGTAGGACGTCCATTGTAGCATTGTTGATAAGTTACTTAAGTTACATTGTCTTAAAATTACTGTTTTTAAAATACAAGATGGTAAATAATTAGTTTTAATACGGTTCCACGAGAGTTTCCATCAGCATATAATATATAATTGATATTTAAGACACAGTTGCTAATATCATTTTAAAAAACAGTTGAGGTGATTGAAAATTGTGAAGAGGTAACTCCCTGAAGAAGCCATGAGGTGACATCTAGTCGTTTCGAGAGAACACCATTTATGTTTAAAATTTGATAAAGATTTGATAAAAATCTTGAGGTCCAACTTAACAGTAACCCAAATATTTCCAGAGACGATAACTTACTCATCAACATATAATGATTTACTGTGTCAAACGCCTTAGGAAAGTTGGTGTAAATAGCATGTACTTCACTTCTATCCTCCAAAGCATTGATCATAAATTTTCTATAAATCAGCAGATTAGTTATACATAGTTGATTAATTGATTATCATGTTAGGTAATAATATACAATTTTTTAAAATATTTTCAATTATGAACTTTAGTATTTTTAAAATGAGTTTCCTGTAAACAAAGTATGAATGGAGTAAGTTTTTTAATAATTTGTTGTAATATCTCAAGGCGAGTGTAATACCCTCCTAGGTTCCACTGAATAATAGAGAAAGCCATTATAATATATCTTTTACAATTTCATTAGATTAGGTGTTAGTTTCTGATTGTATGGATTTAAGTATTTTGTTTCGAAGTCTAGTGCATCTATTTTTTGATTTCCCATTTGATAAATTTTTATGTAGTTAATTTAAAAGTTTCAATAGGTTTTCTAGATCATTTGTATAAGCTTTTATTAAGCTTACTGGATCAGGGGTACCATGAGCATTTTCCAGTATATCTACTAATGTTTCATAAGATATTGAAAGGTTTACTGAAGTATCTTCATATATTCGTCTAGCTGAATTTTTTATATAGTCAGTTACTTTAATGGTTTCTATGTGTGTGATTAATTAATTAATACCATACCAATAATTAATACACCAGTGGACCGAGTAAAACAGTATAACTATCTTGGAACAACAGTAAATGAACAATGGGATCACTCACAGGAAATAAAATGTAGAATAGAGAAGGCTAGGAGTGCATTCAATAACATGGCCAAACTCTTTAAAAGCCACAATCTTAATCTGGAGATAAAAGTAAGGCTCCTACGATGTTATATCTTCTCAATATTGTATTACGGAGTTGAATCCTGGACACTAACTGAAGAAATGGAGAAAAAACTTGAAGCCTTCGAGATGTGGCTATACAGGCGAATTCTAAGGATATCATGGACAGACAAGATAACCAACGAGACCGTATTACGAAGAGTGGGCAAAGAAAGAGAGGTGATGTATACCATTTAAAGGAGAAAGTTGGAATATCTCGGACATATAATGAGAAACAGCACTAAATACAGATTACTGAAGGTAATCCTACAGGGTAAAGTATTCGGAAAGCGAGGAATTCGGAGAAGGAGAATATCATGGTTAAAGAACCTGAGGAAATGGTTCTCCACAACAACAACGAATCTATTTAAAGCATCAGTCAATAAAATAATTATAGCCAGAATGATTGCCAATATTCGGAACGAATAGGCACTGAAAGAAGAAGAAGATGTGTGTGATTAAAGACTTTGGCTTTTTTAATTTGGAGTCTGGAAAGGGGCTATTTACTGGAATATTATTTGGTGGAGAGGTTATAATTTCAGAGCGATTTCGTTTGTTTGAGGGAGGATCGTGGGACATTTGTTGAAAATCAGTGCTTTCTGTAACATGAGTAGATGATAAAATATGGATATCCGGTTTAGTCGATAGTGTAGGAGACTCTGAGATAGCGCG
>NW_027314644.1:0-12062 GCF_040954645.1 Diabrotica undecimpunctata | reverse complement strand
ACGCGCTATCTCAGAGTAAGCTTATTTGCTCTTAGGGCTGTAATTATTAACCTATTAATTTATTTATATTATTGATATTATATGTTTCTCATTTTTGAGCAGTTAGACAACGTCGCGATTATTTTGAACGAGACTCTTTTTCTTGCCAGCTAGTGTTTCTTGCTGTGAATTTGTGTCTCCATTTCATATTCATAAAAAATAGTAGAACATATATGTCCCAGTACTCAACCAATGATACACTTGGTATAATTTGTTCAGATTTTTAGTGTGCATTAGTGATTCTGATAACAGTAATAAAATTAAACAAACCCTGTAAATATTCTAATATTGTCAAATTATCACGGTAACTTAAGCTGACAAGATCGGCTTGACAGAATACCTGGAATTTATATAATTTTTCTACCTGTGACTGATCATTAATTGTCTCTTTCATTTACAAAAACTTATACGATAATAATCTAATACTTAATATTTACCTTCGACTGAACTGTAAGTAAATTTCAGTGCCCAATTTGTACACAAATTTGGTTTAGTCTTGTTATAAAAGTGTGTTTCGAAAAACCTTTAGATTGTGTGCACTTGCGACTTAACAATGTAGTGTCCCTGAAGTCCAGGGGATATTAGGGCAATTTCACCAGTTGATGAACCGGATTCGCATCTTCTACCTCCTGACAAGAAGGGTGGTCTCATTTATTATCATTTTAGAATCTGAAGACCTTTATCGAATATATTTATCTATTGACACAAAAACAAATTATTGGTATTTTTGGTAAATCCTGTCATTTACGGATATTGTGAACAGAAAATATTTAAACAAAAATAAACAATATCTTCGAAAGAACAAATGTACTATTTCTTTAGATGAAACTTGGTTCTACACTCACGAGACGATATCTAGGTTGGGTAGATAATAGTCAATCTTGCACAATAAAGGCGCCTTCTAATAGAGGAAAAATAATAACAATATTTCATACCTTCCGTCTTTAATCACAGGTGGAATTAATCATGGTTTTTGCGGACCTTGTTGATCACGGCTCACAATAGTTCTGCACTACTGCATTCAAACCATTCCCTTAAGTTCTTAAGCCAGGATATTTTTCGTCTTCTTATATTTTGCTTTTCTAGAATTAGGTTGGACCAATACGTGGCCTTATCCCTATCACCTATAAAAACATCAATGATTCACGTCTTGATTACCATGCCATTATAACTTTCGATAGTGGTTGATATTTGAAGACTGGTTTAAAAATGAGTTTATATCACATATAAATTAATATATAGTACGTCCACTCTATCTTTTCCTGTGCGTCATGATTTATTTTCAAACTAGTTAAATCAAAATATTAAATGAAACGTACGTCGAGATACCTAATACTGTCAATGTAATAATTACGAAATGGCTATTATCCCGGTGAATGTATTTTATAAAGTTAAATTTAGTAAATATGTTATTTTGCCAAAAATTTCTGCCAGAATAATTAATTTTGTACCAATTTGGTTCTATTGTCACCTAGCAGCAGTGTCGAACGAGGTTAAAAATTGGATGGGTGGCAGCTAGAGAACCACGTAGCTGTATAACACCTGGTGTTATTGCCCTACTTTTTTTAATTTTGGTATTATTTTAACTACTTTTTTGGAAAATAGTAAGTATTATAATTAGTTTAATATTAAAAAAAAACCTACAAATAAACTGTTTAAAATATATTTATTTCGTTGAAATCATATAATAGAAGTATAACTTCTTACGTGCGTATTAAGTACACACACTCTTTTTTTTTATTAATGTGTTTATTCTTTTTCGCAAGGCTTGCGGACGCAGCAAGTGAATTAGACTTGCGGTAAACGAGGAGAAAACCAAATATATGTTGGTTTCTAAAAACCCTAGAAATTTTCAACAGAGAATTCAAATTAACAACCAAATTGAGCAAGTAAAAGAATTTACATATCTTGGATCGCTAGTAAACGCAGCAAACACGACAAGCGACGAAATAAAAAGACGCAAAGCAATAGCAAACAGAACTGTTCACGGTCTCCAGAAACATTTAAAAGATAAAAATATAAAACGTGCAGTAAAGCTTAATAGGTATATACAAGACCTTAATAAGATCGGATTTGATACATGGGGCTGAAACGTGGACCTTATCTCAAAATGATGAAAGACTTCTTGGTATTTTTGAGAGAAAAATTCTGAGAAAGATTTTTGGGGCCGTAAATGAAAATGGGCTATGGCGTCGAAGATACAACTTTGAACTATATCAATTATACACCGATCCAGATATTGTGAAATTCGTTAAAGTGCAGACTTAGTCAAATCACGAATACACGAAGAGATTAACATTTTCAAAACCAGAAGGCACAAGAAGCAGAGGACGACCACGAATGAGATGGATTGATGATGTGGAAGAAGACCTACTAATTCTAAGGGTTAGAAGATGGAGGGAAGTTACCAGGAATCGACAGGAGTGGCGACTTCTTTGTGAGCAGGCCAAAATCCACAATGTATTTTCGAGCCACTTATGATGATTCTTTTTCACTATTGACGGGACTGATGGACTCAACATTAAACAGCTTGAACCTTACACCGACTATTACTAGTATAAACATAAATATAGAACGGTAATAAATAAATTAAAAAAAAATCACAGCAACAAAGTTAATATTGTTAAGAATATTTAATATTACCTAATGTTGATAAATACAAAAGTATCAAATAAATTACATAAAAAACAATTATTATTTTTAATATATCGCACCTTTAGGGAAACAGTGAAACAAGTGCAAATTTTTCACAAATTGAGTTATCAACACTACAATCTTATTAATACTCGTCTTTGTCTGGGGACCCAAAGTCAGAATTGCAACCCTTCCTTTTGTCACTCATATGACTTTGGCCCATTTATGGATTCAATTGGAGGAAAAAGATCTGTTTAGTGGTTACTTAATATTGTATAGAAAGATATTGGTTTTAAATGGCTAAAAGATGACCTAAGGCAAGGACTGATGAAACAATCTCATATTGCTGTGAGGAGAGCAGAATCTTTGAGATTATATAAAAAATATAAACATGAAGAACTGTACAAGTTTGTTTTTATAGATAAAACTTGATCTATAGATCTATATGTCGCTTATGGCAAGTTGAGAATAAAATATTTGTAACATCTATTAGAACTGATGGAAAACCGTAATATACTTATATTCATCATAATATATAACCGTAATCATATTGAAAACATGAAGGAGTTGAAATAATTTTTTTTGTAGATATATTATTCATGCTGGTAATGAAAATGGCTTCATTAAGGATGCACAGGCTATATTTTCTTCTAAATCGGCTCTAATGGACTACCATGAAGAAATCGAGCAAATTTTTTATCGTGGTTTGAAAATCAACTATTAAAAAATTTGTCTGAACCATCCCTAATAATAATTATAATAGATAACGCTCCATACCATAGCATATTCTTAGAGAAAGTACCAAACATGTTCAAACAAAGCTGAATTGGGTAACTATATAATAATAAACTGCCAACCGAAATAGAAACTCATGTGTTTAAATTCTCGTCACTGTCTGAAACTGAGCTATCACTAAGATTTATTATAATTGGTTGAATGTCAACATTCACCATACTCTTGTCTCGGATATACCATTTTTTGCTAATTTCATTAGTATGTCTGATACATTTCTCCCAAATATCTGCATTACGTTGTTCCAGCGTCTTATTCCACATATTTAAAACAGCAGTATCAGAATGCCCATGCCCATCTATCAATAGGTATACTTATTGTAATACGACTTGAAATTTGGCCAAATTAATCACAGTGATAAGGAAGGAGTCTCAACACTTCATGTCCATATTCCATATAATAATATTTGTTATCAATCAACTAATAATTTCATCTTTCCTTGAAGTAGTTGAAGGTTGTTTTTAAAAGGACACTGCGGTAAGAAGCATTATCCATTACAACCAATAATGGCTCTTCTAAATTAGATATTAATTGTATTTCTTATCCACTTAGTAAAAAGTTCGATTTTCATTTCTCCATGATAATCAGTTACGTTAGATTTTGAACAAAACAATAAATTCGGTCCCGAAACAAATCCTTTGCGTGAACCAGCGTGAACAATTACAAAACGTTTACTATCATAACCTCCTGGTTTTCGGACACTTTTGGCACTATTGTCTTGGCAATAATTTGTTTTATTTCCTTTGGAGTAAATCCAAGTTTTATCCCAAAAAGCATTTCTTTGTAAATATACTTTCAAGATTTTCCATATATTTACGTCGATTTTTTGAATTTAAATCCGATGTCTTTTAATAATCTACTAAGCGATGATGATTTTCCAATATCCACTACTTCTTTATCCCTTAATTGACAGGTCAAAACAGCTTTTCATACTGCCATTTTTGATGCCTTGGGCATATCGGTCATCTTACTTTTAAGACGACGTCTATTTTTGCCTGGTTTTGAATGAACGGGATTGTTTTCTTTCCCCCTTTTATCGAGTATATTGTCCGCTGTGATACTTTTAAAGCAGCTCTCTTAAAAAATAATTATTTAATAGTAACTGATTAATAAACATGTATTTGATATTTTACCTCTTGAACAGATATAAGAGGCTTCAAACGTCCTCCATTACTTCTTTCTAACTCAAAACATTCATATAAATTCAACACGAGTTGGTGCGCTTGAGAATTTATCGTTTTTTCAGGCATATCATAAAAATAATAATAATAAGTAATCTCGAAAATATACAAATAAGTTTCCGTTCGGCGAAACTATAGCCAGACTCATGTAGTATAATGACAATTTTTAGATTAGAAAATATTACTTTTCTCATTAGCTTAAAAATAAATTTTTTTATTAAAAATCCTTTATAAAAGGAATATAACTTAAAAACCCAATCGGGCTATATCACAAAACGTTTTCGAAATCCATATTCCATCATCAGTGTCTAGGTATACATGTATGGGTAAAAACCCGTTAAAAATTGTCTGTTTAAAGTTAGTTTACATTATATGGTATTAAATATTATGATGTTAAAGTTACCAGTGGATTTGGTAACATGGCGACGTATGACTCCACATGAAGTTGCAGTTGCTTTCATCAAGTCCTCGTAGACACATCGTCTCAGGACCAGCAACTTCATGTGGAGTCATACGTCGCCATGTTACCAAATCCACTGGTCACTTTAACATCATAATATTTAATACCGTATAATGTAAACTAAATTTAAACAAAGAATTTTTAACGGGTTTTTACACACATATTTAGTGGCTCAATACATGTATACCTAGACACTGATGATGGAATATGGATTCCGAAAACGTTTTGTGATATAGCCCGATTGGGTTTTTAAATTATATACCTTTTATAAAGGATTTTTAATAAAAAAATTTCTGATATATGGTATACAGCCAACTACAGGAACAGATTCCTTGTGGATTTTAAAAATAAATACTTACCGAAAGTAATCAAATTAAGAGTAATCATATTAATATATAATTCAAATGACATACCCAAAGACTACAAGTTAAATAATTTGAAAACCCAAAAAAAAATAAATTCAAATAAATCAATAAACACGAAAAATGAGCTAATATCAGTGTCAATGAAAACTATAAACGTCAAAATTTACAGTAAACAAGGTATTAAAGACATGCCATATTGTTGATCCTTGTTTAACTTATTGTGATTTCTATGGACAAGCGGCTTAATTTTGCAATACTAGTTTCTGTGAGTAAAAAAGAGACCTAATATAAAAAGTAATTCCTGAATAATTTCATGCATGGGAAAAGATAGAGTGGACGTATTATACTACAATATGTAATAACAAATGTAGAAACTATGCCATCAATTTTTATCGGTATTCATAGCATGGGAGTTCTAATTAGGAGTACGCCTTCTTTCTTAGCGCTGTTTCAGCCGAAATGGTACGGCGTTGCAAAAAAAATATTCTATATTCCGATCTGAAGCTTTGTGTATGAATACCGTACTGTTTCAAAATTGCCGAAACTGAGGAAAAAGTTTTCCGAAAATAAAAAAAATTTCCCTCCTCCTGGTATAATATTTTTGTACTGCATTAGGTCGCAGATCATTATGTTTGTATTAACTGCCTAAAATAAATTATAAATGCTGTACAAATATGTTTGGCTCAAAAGTCAATCCCCCCTCCCCTTTAGTGGTAAGTTTATCTAACCTGTGACTCACCTGTGCCGATAAGAGTTGACGGTATAGTTTCTAAAGTTCTTATTACATATTGCAGTATTGTTCTACATATATGAATTATATTGGGTCAAATGACCCATTAAAAATCTCCTGTAGGCTTGTAGTCTATTATGCGATACAAATATGTCTAAGCGATACATAAATAATACAGAATTGCTTATACGATAATATTATTTATTTTCACATAAATAATACTAAGAAGGATTTATTCGATATTTCAAAAAGTTTCGCGTTGAAAAAATAATACTTTTATGATAGTAGTTATGCTGAAGGTATGGGTCATATCTTTTTAAGACTTCCGCCATGGTATTGTATTATATTTAAATTATTCGAACATCTGTGTCATAAACTTAAGTCAAGAGTTCAAAGAAATAATACTTCACCACATTTAAATGCATCTGTGCTGCTTCTAAATGAAAGGGCAGTTCTCAAGATTGATGAGAATTGTAGGAAAATGTAGTAACACATCATATCATAAAAGCTGAATATTCATATTTCCCTACACATCATATAATATTTTAATCAGTTTAATAGACGAAATAACAAAAATTATTATTTTATTATCTACTTTTAAAATTTTGACAAATTTAATTAATACCCGACAGAGTACTGACTATATTTAAGATAACTCAGGGTACGTGGGAATTTTTGGCAAGTGCAACTATTCAATGCTGTACCTAAGTCACATTAAGATATCCAAAAACACAACCCCATGTCCAGATTCCAGATCAGATTTCGTATATTATGTTACAAAAAATAGGTATGCTGGCCAAAAGATTACTACTTCATATTTATAACTGCATCTTGCAAACTGGAATACTCCATTACAAATTTAATGATGGCTTTGTTATATTAATTCTAAAACCGGGAAAAAATAAAGATCTCCTAAAACTTCCTAATCCAACATTATCGGTGCACCTATAATGCTAAAATAAATAATCAATTAAATACAGCTGATTTAACAACTACATTGTTCTTAAAAAAATAATTTCATACCACTTGCAAAAGCATTTATAACTTGCAATGAACTTAAGTTAATAAATTCTCCTTATAATCCTATTTGGGAATCATTGGACATACCACACCTGATAAGTGTTCTATCTACAAACATTTTTATTCCTAAATATAACTGAATTTTGTCATCTCAAGGAGATCTTAAGTAACTATTCAGATCACATTGCAATCTATACAGATGGGTCAAAATTGGTAACATGTACAACCACTGTTTTGTCTGTACCAAAAATGAAGACTAAAAAAGCATTTAATTTAAATAATGAATTCAGCATCGTTTCCGTTGAAGCATGTGCTATAAATAAAGCCTTTGAATGGTGTTGTGAAAACCAGTGAAAATTGTCGTGTGCACTGATTTATTATCAGTATTAAATACATTACAAAACTTTAAAGTCACAATTAACAGTAATATATTCATATTAACGATTTTTAACAGTTACTAAAATTATCAGCTTTATCATATGATGTTTAATTCATATGGGTTAAGGGACATTCAGACATATTGGGTAATAGTATTGCGGATTCAACAGATAAAACTCAAAAATTACTGAAAGCAGGTTTAAAGACGCTATTAAACTTAAATGTACTATTAAGTTAAGGTAATACAATTTTTTTTTAAATTGATTATGGTAAATTATAGGTATGAATGAAAAATTTGATCATTTAAATGGGTATTTCCTTTATATGTGTACCTATTAACTGCCCACCTATCTAACCATGGTTTATATCTTGTGTGTTATAATGAAGTCGCTCTGATGAACCCCTGGGCGTTCGGGGTGTCAAAAGTGTCCTCCCTGCACAATCCTGAATGAATGAATAATAATATTTGTATGTAATTACATGATGATAATAAAAATGACTCCTACCTGACTTTTATGTATTTACATTGTAAATTTCAAGGAAGCGTTTGGCATCATAGACTTTTCCATATTGCTATCTGATGTAATGTATACCATTAATCTATGTTTTACTCAAAACATCTAGACGTCTAAGAAAGCCTATTATCCTTTTCGAAGTTACGTTTGATATCTGATCGGTTTCTAAATATTTGTTCCAGGTTTAATGGTGTTGGTGAACAATTACCCTTCAGTTGCAGATAATATGTTCAGCCCTTTCGTCTGTATTTTGCATGTTGCTCTCCCACTTTGCCCATTTTAGAGAAATGATATGTGAGCACTATTTAGTGAGAAAAGTATAATTATAAGAATTCAGTTTTCTGAAGCTCTGTATTTTTAGGTGGCGATCTGAAGGCTGTATCAAATAACCGTTTTGCCTGCTTTTGGCTTGGAGTTTTGGAATATTAGAGAAAGTTTTTAGTCCGATAAAAGTGGTACTTTTTTGGCAAGGCTATTAACAGTCTATATATAGTTACCATTATGATTGCCAACCTCCGTAAGAAGAAGATATAGTTACCAGCATGATTATTTTATGCCTTTGCACCTATACAAAGTTTCTTGCCAACAGATTAGAGGGCTGTTTGTAGTTCCAAGTAATTATAGAGTCAAAAGTTAAAAAAGACTTTAGAGTCTTTCGTGCAGCCTAGATATTAGAGCTAATTAATACTTGACGTTTAATACTAAACGTCTAATTGATGCGTTTATATATTTAACGTGTATACTTCTATCTAGGGTTGTATTACTTTATTAATGAATATTGAATAACAAATATTTAAAATATAAATAAAGAATTATATTTGCTTAATACTCAATTGTATGTTATACATGTATCGCAAAAATCTACTCGCTCCTTAAATATTTTTTGATAACATCACTTAAAAATGTGAAGAGAGCATTACAAGCCAAGAATAGAGTTGAGCTTCCAAGCGTTCGCATATGGAATTACAGATCCATTGTTAATGATAGACAAGAGAATACCAGGTGGGCCGCTATTCTTCTTTAGGCCAGTTCTTATAAAATTTTAAAGTTTGAATCTAAAAATTGTAGAACAGGACAAGTGGTGGATTATTCGTTTTGATAAAATATTAAAAAAATACGTGAGATCATTACTAATGTGACATAGTTCAAATTTAAGTATCAAAATTGGTCGTATATGTAGATATATATATATATATATATATATATATATATATATATATATATATAAATTAGTACTATGTATTTTTAAAGCAGAATTTCTTCTTGATTGTTTTCTTTCCTAAGTCGTTGGAATGGAGAAGGAGAGGAAGAGAGAAAGTATTTGAATCATCTTATATATGCCGATGATGTATTTATAATAGCGCACGACTTAAACGAATTCTTAAACGAATTAGAGAGGATGATTGAAGAGTTAAATATAAAATCCCAACAAAAAGGACTTAAAATGAACCTTAACAAAACAAAACTCATGTTAACTAAAGATGAGAAACCGGTAATAATAGTGCACTGGAATGTGGAACATGTAGATGACTTCGTCTCTCTGGGTCATAATATAACTAAATAAGTGAAACTAGGCAACGAAAATAAGTAGAAGAATAAGAATGAGATGAGATTGCCTTTGGAAAGTTGTCTTATGTATTGAAAATTAAAAAAATACCTTAGAAACTTCGAACCAATGGAGCTCAGACATGGACATTCACCAAAGTAAATTTGGAAAAGTTAACGAAAACTCAGAGAGCTATAAAATGACAGATTCTGTGCATTTCACTTCAGGAACATCAAACTAATTTATCAATTAGAGCGAGAAAAAAGACAAAAGAAGAAAAGTAACAGACGTTATTGAACAAGCAGTTTCATTCAAATGGAAGTGGGATGGGCACAACGAACGCCTCGAAGATAGTAGATGAAACAGGAAAATAGGAAGTTGGAGACCTTAGAGATCACGAAAAAGACCCCAAATGCGGTGGAGTGATGACATTAAAACTGTTTGAATATAAAAAAGGTTTAAAAAATGGAAAAGTTTTATGGTCACAGGACAATTCTAGGGTGACTTTCCCAGGTACTTAGTATAGCCTTATGATGTAATATCAGCAAGGAACACTAAACGGAAGTTAGAACACATGTTGGGGCAGTGATGGCAGGTTATTAAAGAAAAAAAATCTTGGTAGAACAAAACAGAATGTATAAAATTTTTAACAAAGATGGGCTACGAATAAAATGTTGAATTTGGAAATTTAAATAACTGTGAAAGTAATAATTTTGTATTTTGCAGTAATAATATAGGATTGATATTATGAATCCCTGTCAAAGTAGGATGGAGATATATACGGTAGATTCAGATAGATTAATTTTATAAGACTCTGGTAAGACCAAGTATGATATATGGCACTGAACATTAGAAATTTAAAATGAAATAATAGATCTGAATACATGTTACAAAAATAAGAATGCTTAAGGTGGATAACGAGAGTGAAAGAAATGGATAAAATTAAAAACGAATTTATTCGGTTAATATTTTCATTAGGAATATTACAAAATATTTTAAGAATCAACAACCTTAAAATGATAGAAACAAAATCACACGCTGATTAAAATCCTTCACTGAAGAAATCCAGAAGGTCTTAAAAAACCACAAAGCTTCTAAGATCAACGTAATATCAGCAGAATTTCTGAAATATGGAGAAAAGCATATACCGCCAAATAAACTATCTAATATCGTTCATACGATCTTCTTCTTATTGCGCCGTCTGCTTTCAAAGATTGGCGATTCAAATGGCAATTGCAGCTTTGGAAACTGCTGCACGAAAGATTACTGAGAATGAGCTGTCAAATTATCTCCTCAGGTCTTTTAGCCACAAGTTCTGATATCTTCCTACTCTTTTTGGAGTAATTCATATCTTTCACCTCTCAACACATGACCCAAGTATTGTATTTTCCTTTGTTTGATTATTATTAATATCCATTATTTTTTTTTTGTTTCAGAGTTTATTGTCCAAATTTCACAGTCATACAGCAAGACAGAAAAACACAGCAGAATATCCCAAGAGAATACCAAACGTGTTAGAGTAAACAGATCAACAGTAGATCATCTATTCTCACTCAGAAAACTTTTAGAGAAAGAATGGAAATTTAACAAACCCATACATAACCTATTCATAGATTTTAGACAGGTATATACCAGTGTAGAGGACAATCAAGTATGGAACGGTCTCACACATTCTTCACGTTATTCGTTGCCAATTTTCACAAAAAAATCTTCCATTATTATGATCGTGTTATTCTTGAGAAAACCTTTAGATCGTTGTAGAATTCTTGAAACTTGAATTATATTAGTTTAAGGAGCTAGTTTGACTAGTATGATATATTTCTATGTGGGAAAAAAATTGTGTCGTACTTATACCGTGTTACCGTTAGGGTTTCCTGAGTAATAACTCTTATGGTCCCTAAGTGTGAAATAACCCAAAAGTTATCCAGCGAATTTGGCTTATTAATATTAGGTCTACAGAGAGTTTCTTCGTTTTCATAATTATATTATGGTTTTACCAGCTTGGTACATTATTTTTACGTTCCAAGTACATATTTTACCACAACTCTCTGAAGCTGCTCATTTTCTGTGATATGTAGTTTTTAAAATATTTTTCTTGTATAACAAACTTAAAGACCCCTGAACTGGACCTGAGTTTGCTAAGCTCGTAATCAGTTATGGCTAGTACTTTTCTTAATGTTACATAGATAACATACAAGAGATATCCATAAGGATATTTAATGTAGTGGTTTTTGGTGTCTTCTTCATCTTAATGCCGTTGTCTAACGTACTTCTTCTGCCGTTGGAGTCATCACTTTCAGGTCAGTGAAGTGCCCTGGCACGTGTCTCCATGTAATCGTTCGATTAGTAGAATGAAGGTATATATAGATTTATGAATAGTTTCGAAAACTCTGAGATAGCGC
>NW_027314643.1:0-12088 GCF_040954645.1 Diabrotica undecimpunctata | reverse complement strand
ACGCGCTATCTCAGAGTTTGTCCACACACAAGAAACAACTGTTATACAAACAAATACTGAGATCAGTATGGACATATGGTTGCCAACTCTCGAGCTATGCTAATTCAAGTAATATCCAGATCATTCAAGGATTTCACAATAAAGAATTAAGGAACATCGTTGACGCTGCTTGGTACATAATAAATTGGTAATAATAAAATTGGTAATAATAAAATGGTACATAATAAATTAAGTAATATCCAGATCATTCAAGGATTTCACAATAAAGAATTAAGGAACATCGTTGACGCTGCTTGGTACATAATAAATGTTGACCTCCACAAGGACCTTGTGGAGGTCAACATTTGCAGGAAGTTGTAGATAAAGTTATCAAGAAGATGGCAGGTAGTCACAAATAACAGATTTCATAGTCATATCAAAAAGACTAAAACAAAGAAAACCATTTGAGTTAGCGTAAAATGTTAACTAGTATAAAAGCTGAGCATAATGCTGTGTTGTATATAACTATTTTTACGAGAAACTCAAAGGAATATATAAACAGATACCCAAAACTGGACACTAATCATTGTAATGCAATAATAAGAAAGAAAAGAAAACAACCACGTAGCTCGAAAGGAAATGCTCCACACCAATATTCATACTAATGTCCAAATTAAAATTCTTTATTTTCTTTCTTAGAAACATTTTTTGTATAGAATTAGTCATAAATAAAAAGAGGGTCTTAGAAAGCCAAATGCAAAACCAGGATAGAATTGAGGAAGTTTGTAAAAGACACCAAGTCACAGAACCAATTTTGTAGAACCAACAAAGCTAATGAGGAGTGATTTTCCGCGATACATGAATCAGACGAAAATCGCTCTGCTAGGAGTCTAGAAGCTATGATGAAGAGAGTTCATATTTGTGTAAAACTCAATCGACAAAATCAGAATAAATATTGTAAAGTTATCTAGAATTTCTGGTAGACTTTATCTGATGTAATGAAATTATTTACTATTGGCATATACGGTTAATGGTATAATTAATAAGTACATAAAGGCGCAGGGTCAAAGATATATAAATAACCTTGTTAATTAAATTGGTATGCAAAAAAAACGATAATTACATATATGATATTTTTTACAACTAAAGTACTACAAAACTATATCATCCGTGGGCTTTATAACAAACATATTTATTAATATCACATACTTCTGCAGCTTTATCTACGAAAGAACATTAAAAAACTTATTTACAACTAATCTTATGAAATTTAATCTTTAAGTATACATATATGTATCCTAATTAAAAGTATATTTTCTAACACTTTCGATGTAAACTTCAACAAGCATTTAATGTTTTTACCAATTATCTAACAAATAATCTTTTTGTTTCAGACACCGACATTACGAAGACGAAAATGAATGGGGTTGTGGTAGCTGGTTGGAGTACACTGTGGTGGTGGTATGCGCGAGCATCCTCCTCCTTGGATCCTTGGCCCTCACTTTGTTTTGGGTAATACAGTACCGAGGAGGTTTCGCATGGAGGGAAGACCCCGCGAAGGAATTCAATCTACATCCGGTTCTTATGGTAGCAGGGTTCATTACTTTCAGTGGCTTTTGTAAGTAGAGTTGCAGTTTGTCATTTAACTGTTATCGTTAACTCCTCAAAATTTGCATGTTTCATAAGAAGGTAGTTTTTGTGCGTATCGATTATTTTTAACATCATAAAAATAGATAGTCATAATAGGATTATAATTCACTTGTAGGGCAATCTATACAATCTACAATCTATTTTCACATATAACGGAAGTTTTAATACAATTTGAAGAAATATTATTGGAGACTGTAATTGAAATATGTACTTGGAAAAGCATTATAAACGAAATATGAGAATAAAGAAACCTGGTGGTGGTCAATCCAAGTTCAAGAAAAAAAAGTAGAAAAGAAAACTATACAAAGGATAGCAAGAAAATTAGTTTTTCAAACAATAAGGTTGTAACGAAATATTTTGCCTACCACATAGAGTATTACTATGGGGGATGAAGATTGGAACAGAAGTTACTGGGGTAGGGATAGGGCAAGTAAAATAAACGATACCTATGCGAACGGCACGCGAACGGTTACAAGAATAACAAGAAAGGCCTCTAGCTATTTAAAATAAGGACGCCGTTTCGAAGAATCCTTGTCTTGCTGGATAAAGGAAAAAGGCTCTTCCTTCCTAAAAAAGAAACACAAAAGGTGTTAGGAGACTTTTCTAAAATAAATAGACAAAATGGTGCAGATTACTGCCTCACCACAAACAGTTACAAATTATAAATGGCACAAAATACTTACTATATAAAAAGTTACAAAGATAAATATAAAATTAACAAAGAAAAACTTACATGTCCTTTTTGTTTACAAAATCCGTTTACAAGATGCTACAAAAATTATTACAAATAAAGATATCTTTTTAGATGAAATTATTCATGAAGGTTAACCTTTTTCTAAAAACTAAAGCAAATTATTGACAAAAATAGTAAAGCAAGCTGTCATATGTCGATATTTAAAAACTGGACAAATAAAATGACTGCTGAGACCACGCCCTAAGATTTATAACTTTAATTATTACAAAATTTTTAAATTAAGAAAGCAATTATTAGCAAAAAAATGTCCATCTTTACTTAACACAAAGAAAAGTTACCTGGATTGCACTAAATTTCTTTAGTTAACATATTTTCTGAGGTCGGATCTACTAAAATCTCTGCTACTGGAACAAAAAACTACATCTCCACTTGGAATTACATACTGAAACGCTTTCTCAGCACACTGAGGATTGAGGTTGAAACGGGCGGCACTGGATACAGCCTGGAAATGGCTTCTTCAAAAAACTGAAAACATGCCGGTATGTTTCATAGCAGTTGCACACGACACAAATCTCTTGTTGCTTTGAAAAATAGAAATAGTGATTACTCTTCCAAATTTGGCATATTCCATCTTCTAAACCATCTTGTAAACCTAACCTCAATTCCTCTCGACCTCGGTCTAATACCGGCTGGCTATCTATGCTGCCCTTTTCCCCCGCGCATAAAAAGGGGACTAGCGAACCCTAAATTGTTGTTAGACCGCTTCAAAACTATCGTAAAATAACCTTGAATCACTTCCAGTTTTTAAAATCGTAGAAATAAACACGTATTATATTGATTATTTTAACTTCGTAACCCGATTATTTCTTTGGGGGATTTAAATCTAAACAAAGACTCCAAAATTTATATATAGCCCAGGAGTATATTACAAAATTTTTATACTTGCAATTTAAAGAAATTATTATGCTACAAGGTCACCTACAATACGGATTATCGTCATATTCCTACGAACACTCTTGATCTGAATGGACCAAAAATATTGAAAAGTGAGGTGATAAAAGCTATAGATCAAACGAAAGATGGGAAAGTAATAGGATGCGATGAAATATCAGTCGAATTTTTAAAAGTTTTTAACGAGAACAACCTGAATGTAGTATTAGAACTGTTTAATAAGATATACGATACTGGTCAAATTCCATCGGACTGATTGAAATCTACATTTGTGCCCCTTCCCAAGAAATCGAATTCTAAGACGTGTAGTGAATATCGCCTTATAAGTTTAATGAGTCACACCCTTAAAGTATTCTTGCGTATTATTCATTCCAGAATACGAGCAAAATTAGAACACAGCATAAGTAAAACACAGTTCGGTTTTAGATGCGGTTTTGGAACTCGAGAGCCGCTCTTTGCAATACAAGTCTTGATTCAAAAATGTCTGGATCAACAGAAAAATGTTTACGCCTGTTTTATCGACTATGAGAAAGCATTCGATACTATCAAACATAACAAACTCATAGAACTATTACATCTTGATTAGGACTTGACACTAAAGACATCCAGATTATAAAAAATCTATATTGGAATCAAACAGCCCACATGAAGAATGGGCATAGGGTGAGTGAAAACGTAACCATTTCGAGAGGGGTTAGACAGGGCTGTATTCTTTCGCCACTGCTTTTCAACCTGTACACGGAACAAATATTTCTAGAGGCACTGGAAGAGTACAACGAGGGCATCAAGATTAATGGCGTACCAATAAGTAATTTTCGATATGCAGATGATACTGTTATACTGGCCGATAATATCGAAGATTTACAGATGATGCTAAATAGAGTAAATAAAATTGGCAACCAATTTGGACTGAAGATCAATAGAAAGAAAACTAAATTTATGGTGATTACGATTGAGATTAAGATCCGAATTGAAATAGCAAGATCCAAATTCATCAAAATGAGAAAGCTCTTAAGCAACCGCCACCTAAGCGTTAACCTCCGATGGCGCGCCACGAAATGCTACGTACTCTCTACGCTACTTTACGGAGTTGAAGGGTGGACGTTAACAGCAGCAACTATAAAGAAGTTAGCGGCTCTAGAAATGTGGCTGTATCGACGCATAATGAGAATACCTTGGACAGACAGAGTGACCAACACAGAGGTATTAAGACGAATGGGTAAAGAGATGGAATTGTTAATAACTGTTAAAAGGAGGAAAGCGTCATACCTGGGCCATGTGTTCCGTAATGATAAGTACAGTCTGCTACAGCTAATCGTGGAAGGCAAGATTGAAGGTAGAAGAGGTTTGGGTAGAAAGAAGAAATCCTGGCTGAGAAATTTGAGAGAATGGTTTCAAATACCAAAAGCCGTGAACATAATACATGCGGCACAAAACAGAGAAACCTATCGTTTGATGGTCGCCAACCTTCGGTAGAAGACGGCACATAAAGAAGAAGACAAGGTCACCAAAAAGGAAGCAAAAGTAGCAGTAGCATAAGCTATGTATGTAATCACTCTTTTTAAAATATTCCCTGTCAATTTTCCTTTTTGTTAGATTTTCCAAACGTTAGCTTTGGGAACACTTTCTCTACATAGGTGAATGCATACGATTTACTTCGATTTACTTTTTCATTTTTTTATTTTTTTAATCATAGTAAATAAGGCATATATAATGGTTTCCACGGGAGCTCTGTATGATTTCTGTTTGGTTTTCCAAGTTTGAATCAGTGTTGAATAATTTTTGTTAATAGGAAAACGATTGTTTTGACGATGTTTGCACATTGCATGCACAAGGTCAAGGAAAAGCAAGTGAGACCTTGAGACAAATCCGGAAAACTACAGAAATCATACATACATAAATTTCGTCAAAGTTTCTTGGCATCATCAGAAAAAAGCTACAAAGTTATATTAATAGTATCATTCCTGAGGATATTATTGAGGAACACATAGAAGAATTGTACATAAGATAGATAGTAACATGTTAACGATCCGTTGGTAAAAAGCCTAAGTTTTGAATTGAAGGTAAAAAAGACAATTGACAATTATCGACTCATCGATTTAAGATTAGAAAGGAAAAGGGCTGTGATGTTAGAACATAATAAAAAGGAGACAAGTCTTGTGGACGGCAGGGAAAGTTTTAGGAATATTGATGACTCTGAAAGTACTTGTTTGGGCAATAAATGTGACAGAAATTCTAAAGGCAGACCATCCGTAACAAGGAAGATATTGGAGCATTTAACTGACAAAAGATTGGCTTATAGAGATTTAGACAGGTCTTTGAATAGAGTTTTATCATGTTGTAGACCAAGATGTAATAGGAAACTAAAAATTTCACTCAGATGATTTAAGTCAGTCGTCTTAGTCATACAGTTGGGTCATTGAGTAATAAATAGATTTCTAGGACCAATGTTTTCATGATATTATTATACCCAAACTTTTGCAACGCTTTCTTCTTCTTCAAGTGCCCTCTATTCGTATCTTTGAAGCTGTTGCTCTGAATAATTGGTTAGATGTGCACTGGAACCAGTCTCTTAAATTGCGCAGCCAAGATATACGTCTTCTCAGAATGCTTCGTTTGCCCTGAATCTGTCCTTGGATAATTAACTGGAGCAATCGGTACTTTTCCCTCTCATCACATGACCAAGATATTCCAACTTTCTTCTCTTGGTGGTGATCAACAGCTCCCGTTCTTTGTTCATTCTTCGAAGAACTACACTATTTGTTATTTTGTCTGTCCAAGGTATTTTCAAAATTCTTCTGTATATCCACATTTCGAAGGCCTCTAGTTTATCGATATTGCTCTTGTTTAAAGTCCAAGTCTCTACTCCGTACAGCAGTATCGAGAAGATGTAGCATCTAACCAATCTCATTATCAGGTTTAAGTTAATGTCATGACTTCCCAGAATGTCCTTCATATTAACAAAAGCAGCTCGAGCCTTTCCAATTCTAGTTTTTATTTCTTCTGTGATGTCATTGTTGTTATTAACGCTTGTTCCGAAATATTTATATTTGTGCACCCGTTCGATTTCGTTATTGTAAATGTACAGGTTTGCATTCAATCTTTGTTTTTTTGAAATAATCATGAATTTCGTCTTCTTGACGTTCATTGTTAACCCTTTCTTATCACTAACTGTGACTACCTTGTTTAAAATGGCTTGCAGGTCTTCTACTGTCTCCGCCATTAAAACCGTATTATCTGCGTATCTAATATTATTAATTGGTTGGCCGTTAACTTTTATCCCAATCTCTTCTTCGTCCAATGATTTCTTCATAATTTCTTCCGAATAGAGATTAAATAGCATTGGTGACAGCACACATCCTTGTCTAAGCAACCTTGCAACGCCACTGATGAACAAATCACCACAAATCCACTAAAAATAAATTTGTATCGTTAAGTTAATAAATAGGGAATACTGGCAGAGCTTCTCAAAACAGATGAAACACGAGTTCTATAGAATACAAGAAGAAATATGGAGAATGATCAGAGGACAAAGAAAAGAGATGAACGAACTAATAAAACGAAACACATTCAAAAGGAAACATGTGTAGACTACTTTCAATGTATATTTGCTAAAGCTGACGATAATAAACCATCAACACCAGACGTGACTACAAATGAAGAAATAAATATTGAGGGGGTGGATCAAAAGGTGAGAAAATTAAATTAATTAGAAGCTACCGAAGTGTTCGGTTCGTTCCCATTTATTAATTATACTAATAATTACCATGGAACTATAAAGTACATTTTGTACTACTTCCATTATATACCAAAATAGAACTCTTCTAATAAATTTGTAATATTGTGATTAGTAAAAACAAGGAAACGTCCTTGCATACGTCGGTTTTTTGTTTAAATAGCAATAATTATGCAGAATGGTAATTTATTTGCTAATTGTTTTCAATTACGTAAGTTTTCGCCTATCCTGAGATTAACTGTAATTAAGGAGACTTGACATTGAGTTTTGTTGTATACACTAACATAACAAGTGTATACACATCTAATATTAATATAACTGTTATATATTGCGATAACTCCTACAGTAAATATAGTGAAATAACTTAGAGAAGCTTTCCAAATCTGAAAATATTCGGTAGAGAACATTTTTTTATGGAAATTGTATTACAATCTGGACAAATTTCAATCAATAGCTTTTGACTAACCTAAAACTGTAACGCAATGGAGACACAGTGGTACGAACGTCGACTTGATGAGCGTAAAAACTCAGGGGTCGTAAGTTCTATACGGAAATATTTATTATAAAAAATATCTTCTTCTTTGTGGTCCGAATTTACTCTTAAACCGATTTTATTAAGTAACAAGACAATTCCTCAATATACACATACTACAAAGCGAAAACCTGTCACTCTAATACTTCCGATTTCCTCTTTGTGTGCCTTGTATGGTCTCCCTAATGTTGGCAATTGTTCTGTCGAGTTTTTCTTAATCCTATGCAAGTTCAAATAGTTTGTCGACACTGTGGATACTTGGTTGTTGTAGCTGTAACAAATTTCTTTATTAATACTGCAGAGTCCTCTGTGCTATATTTCCATGCATTTATATTTTGCTCTGCCGACAAAAAATTCAAGTTTCGCTAAATGTCTATTTAACTTTTTTATTATCTTATAAATCAGACGCCTTTAGAAAGATTATTTACATAATATCTGAGGCGTCAACCCGACCCGATATTATTCAAGGTCAAACTCTATTTTATCAGTATAAAAAACAATTTGAAGCGATTTTTTTACACATCTGCCTGATTTATAGTTCCATTTTTTCACTCCTTACTAAAAGGGTTTTTTAATAGCCGGTCCTAAAACAAAGCAAGGGTAAAAAATTTACCCTCGCTTTAAAAGTTTAAATTAATGTAATAATAACTCGTCAACATGGCAAAGTATTGTTTAAACTCAGTTTTCAAGAAAAACTGTAACAAAAGTCAATTGTGCTCAAATAAAATAACATACCTAACTCGCAGGCTTCAATATTTCTTTAACATTGAACTATGCCTTGATTCGACAAAGATTAATTAATCGGTGTCTTTTAAAATCATCCAATACAGAAATTTTGGTTCTCGTCGTATGTTGGAGGAAAGGACACAACAACATTTCCATTAGATAAACCATTCTTCGAATGTATCCAGCGCAGTCTGCAGGTTTCTTTCTGCTATGTCTTAGTTCCTATGTTTTGTCGCGATGGAAGTGTCGTCGTCTACCTGAGTAATAATAATAATAATGACAATGATAAAAATGACAAAAGATAGTCTCAAGAAAAGAAAATGAGGTTTTAAAGAGATTAATTGGGTAATTGTTAAAATACCTGTAACTTGTTCTTTAACCATGATGTTTTCTACCAACCTTGTTCTTCTGTCTTGTCCCTTACTATAGGTTCTAAGATACTGGTTACCTCGAAGAATGTGAGCTAAATAAAAAAAATTTTCGTTATTTCATATCGAACTGATGAGTAAATTAGCCAAAAATCGGATGATTGACTACTGTGGCACATCTCCAGCTGTGCGGAGGTACTGTGCGGTGTAAAATTCGGAGTTTGGTTGGAAGACAGATAGAAAATACATAATAGAAGCAGACAAAATATAAAAACGGGAATCAACGCAACGTGGAAAATCGTTTTTACCCTAAATATTTGTGGTTTACGATCTCTGGGATAACTGGAAAAACTGTCAATTTATGGCTAGCGCGGCTCGTTCCGCTGTTTGTCGGTTCACACAGTTCAATAGAAATTGAACCGACGTGACTAGAGATAGGTACGGCCAATGTCCTCGTAAGTTTACTATGGAGTGGTCTAACGAAGTTTTGTTGGAATTTTTATCATTGTATAAATTACCGAAGTTACTAAAACTTTTACCGCCACCACTGGTGGACAAAACTTACCTGCACCCTGTTCTCAACGGGACACGCTTAATTGGAATATTTATCAAAAAGTAAATATTTATCAATTTCACACTAACATGGGGTGCCATCTATGGTCTCTCTCATTTTCACTGTATATATTTTCTGTTCTTTTTTGGCGACGTGAACTATCGAAGAGAGCCATTCCACGAGATGTATGACGCCACCTTAATAGATCCTTCTTCAAATGCAACAACACTTTAATGAGTATCTCTCTCCACGTTCCCTTTAAGTCAGAATATGGTTATCTAAATGGTACATGGCAAATCTAGACTCATTCGTAGATTGACAGTTGCCTCATAGTAATGCAATCTAGTGCTGATGTTGATCAGCCAAACTCTATGACTAATACGATTCGAACTTGAATAACTTAGGACACCAAGCCCTTCCACAATTGCCCGAAGCCAAGAGGCCGATAATATGCTATATATATAATTTCGGTTTACAACGTTCTTCGACGTCTTCCGATTTCCAATCTCCATCTCATTCTATCGTTCCATAGATCGTCTTCCAGTTCTCTTTCTCTGATTTCTTTATCAACTCCTTCTCTCCAACTTCTTCTAGGCCTTCCTGGTCTTCGCCTACCTCTTGGTTGCCATTCAAGAATTTGTCTTGGTATTCTATTCTCCGGCATTCTCCTTACGTGTCCGTACCATCTGAGTTGTGTCGTTTTGATGTCATCAACAATATTATGTGTAACCCCCATGATTTCTCGGACTCTCTCGTTTGTTATTCTGTCGCGTCTGGAGATTCCCGCCGAGCGGCGCCAGAAGTCCATTTCTGTTGCTCTAAGCATTTTCTCTGATCTGTCTTTTAGGGGCCACACTTCGCATCCATATGTTGTGATACTTTTTATTATGGTGTTGTATATTCTTCTTTTGTTGTCTTTAGAGATGTTTTTATCCCACAGTACGCTGTTTAGTAAGGCTATACCTTTCCTTCCCTGTGTATTTCGTTCCTTAATGGCTGCATCTAATTTTCCGTCTTGAGTGATTTTTACTCCTAGGTATTTGTAGTTATCACATATTTTGATCTCTTGATTTTCCTCTACGAGAAGGTTATGTTGATCTCCTCCGATACTCATGTACTCAGTTTTTTCCATATTCACTTCCAAACCCCACTCTGTAAACTCTTCTAATAGTTTTCGCATCATGTAACTAAGGTCTTCAGAGTCCTGTGCGATGATGACCTGGTCATCTGCAAAGCACAGAGTGTACAAAGTTAAGTCTATTAGTGGTATGCCCATATTCGTACATTTTTTCTTCCATTTGTTGAGTGCTGCTTCGAGGTATATTTTGAATAATGTTGGGGATATACAGCATCCTTGTCTTAGTCCTTTAGTCACTTTGAATCCCGGTGTTATCAGATTTCCTGTTTTAATTCTTGTTGTTTGTTGGTAGTACAACGTTTTTACTGCTTCAATCAATTCTATATTTATATTTGTTTTCCCCAGTGCCTCCCATAATTTATCAAGCGGGATACTATCATATGCTTTCCTAAGGTCTACGAACGTCAGATGGACTTCTTGGCCACGAGCAACTTTCTTTTCAATTATCTGAGTAATAGAGAAGACATGGTCTATTGTAGATCGACCTGCACGAAAACCAGCCTGTTCTTCGGCTTCCATATCTTGGTATTCTTCTTCTATTCGATTTTTTATTATTTTCTCATATATTCTGCTAATACTACTAGTAACTGCAATTCCTCTATAGTTTTCAGGTTTCGATTTATTTCCCTTTTTATGGATGGTGCTCATATGCGATTCTTTCCATTCCTCAGGTATTTCATGTTTATTTATGCATTCCTGGAAAAGTTGTCGTAGTCGTTGGATTAGTATTTTGGGTCCATGTTTAATGAGTTCCGGAGCTACATTTCCGGGGCCAGGTGATTTGCCATTCTTTAGATGTCTGCATACGGTTTCGACTTCTCTCTCATTTATTCTGATTGGTGACCCTATCAGCCTGACGCCTTGTAAATCATAGTTCTCTATCTGTTTGAAGGGCTCTCTTGTCTCTGTTAGTAAATCTTTAAAGTATTCTTCCCAAGTTTGCGGTGATATGGACTGGATAATATCTCTTTTTTTGTTGTTTCTTAAATTTTTTAACAGTTTCCAGCTTTCTGAACTTTGGCTTCCACCAATGTATGTATTTATCATGGTGCACTTTTTTTCCCAGGATTCATTTTTCTTTTGGCAAATTTTTCTTCTGACCATCGCTTGCATTCTTTTGTATTCGATTCTGTCTTCCACATTTTTTGTGTTCAGATATTTTTGATACAATTTTCTTTTCTGTGTTATTTCCTGCGAAATATCTTGATCCCACCAATATGGTTTTTGTTGTCCGATCTTTTCATATCGCCCTAGTGCTTCTAGGGCAGCGGCGTGTATACATTCTTTGATGGTTTTGTATAACTGATTAACATTCCTGGTATTATCTTCCGTTTCAATTAGTTTTTGTTCCAGTCTACGTTTATATAGTTTTCTAACACTTTCTTGGTGTAAACTATTCCAATTGTATCGTACTTCTTGTACTTGCTCCTTTGTATGGTTATCTTGCGGCGTTTTCTGTTCTCTTTTATGTGGGAATGAAATATCTGAACGTAGGAGGTAGTGGTCACTGCCGCAAGTGGGTCCTCTACATGCTCTTACGTCTTTTGTTTTCAGTCGACTTTTTTGTTTAAGGATGACATAGTCTATAACTGATTTTAAGTTTCGGGTTTCCTGAGTCCACGTATATTTATGAATGTTTCTATGTTGGAAATATCCATTCATGATTCTGAGTCCATTCTGATCACATATATCTATTAACCTTTCTCCGTTATTGTTTGTATTATCTTCTCCATATCTACCTACTACTTTATCATTGTTCCT
>NW_027314642.1:0-12097 GCF_040954645.1 Diabrotica undecimpunctata | reverse complement strand
ACGCGCTATCTCAGAGTCCAAGCACTTGCATTGCTCAAGCATCGCAGGTTGTATTTTCACCAGAAGCAGTTAGACCGTTGCCGAAAGCGCTCCCTAGAAAAACAATTGGCAAACGAAAAGTGAGGAAGTCTGCAGTTTATACAGATACGCCGGAGAAAAATGCTATCCAAGAGGAATATGACGCAAAAAAGAAAAAACAGGTTATGAAAAAAGTGACTGAGTTAAACGACGAATCAAATACAACTTTTAGAAAATACAAGAAAACCAAACAATGCCAGAACAATCAGCAACAGAGTGATAGCGACGAAGAGGATGATTGCTATTGTCTGATTTGCTTGGAAGCATATCGCAGTAGTCGCCCTGGAGAGAAATGGGTGCAGTGCACTGAGTGTCGTCATTGGTCCCATGAAGAGTGTACTCGCCAAGAAGAACTATACGTATGCCACAATTGCTTTTCAGAATAAAAAATATTTTATATTGTATGTTTTTCACTAGAATAAACACTATTTTTCTATGTCTTAGTGCTGTTTCAATTGTCCCAGGTATCTGTTTCATTCGTCCCTGCCACGGGGACAATTGAAACAACTTGACAAGTTCAAGTTTTTATTTAATATCTCATTAATGACATTATATAGACAAAATATAATGATATATGTGGAAACACAATAGGATACGCTTTTTATAACTAATTTCGTAATTTAGAAATTTGCGGTAGATGCGGATAAAAAAAATTAAAATGCAGAAATGTTTCAATTGTCCCCGGTCTACCCTATACAAATTTGATACAAATATGCTGTAACTACAGCAATATTTACATCTTTTGTGACACAAGTAGGTACTATTTATTTTAATAATTGTTTTGTCAGATATATTTAACGTATTTTTGTATGTCGGTACTGATATTAAGAAGTTATTTAACTGATCTTTCCCGAAAATACAATTTAATATAGGATAATTTAAGTTAAGCAAAGCGATCATAAATTTATTTGTTTGTTTAAATTTTTTTTTTTTTTTATTTAAAGAAACAAAGTCGCATCCACCCAAAGGTTATTAGCGACATTCCTGTAACATTTGTAATAATATTAAATTAACATTTGTAACAATCAATCATTGTAACAATTAATTACAATTTGTGAACAATTGAACATTTGTAACAATTAATTAAGTTAAATTTTGTTTAACATATTTATAGATTTTAAGTAACCTAATAAATTGTTCGGAACTAAACTTTTGTTGAGGAGTGCTTTCAGGTTATTTGGCAAATTGTAAGACTGTCTTTGATTTAGATATTTAGGACAGTCTATCAAGAAGTGCTTTATACTGTCTACTGTATTGCAGGTTTCGCATTTTGGAGGTTCACTATTTGAGAAGAGATAGGCATGAGTATACCTACAGTGTCCAAGTCGTAGACGTGTAATAATAGTTTGGCATCTTCTACTTCTGGCTGTGGACTTCCATGAAAAAATATTACTTTTGATGGTTCTGAGTTTCGAACTAGAGTCATTCCACTCCCGATTCCACGCACTTAACACCTTATTTTTGAAATAAACTTTTAGATCGCCTGCGATACTCCGACACTCTGTTTATGATACGTCACTGGTGATAGCGTTACGTGCACTAGTATCTGCTTCTTCATTCCCTTCTATGCCTATATGAGATGGTATCCATAGGAAGTGGACTCTTCTGAAATTTTCTTGAGCTTTCATTAATTCGGCCCTGATAATTTTCTCAATGGGGTGTTTAGGGTATACATTTTGCATAGCTTTGACTGCGCTGAGAGAGTCAGAAAGGACTAGACAACAAGGGATGTTTTTAAGATTTACTTGCTTGATGGCTTTGAGCAAACCAAATAGTTCTGCAGTATAGATGCTGGAATTTAAAGGAAGTTTAAATTGAAAAGTTTTATTTGGTGTTACCACTGCTACTCCAACGCCAAGTTCACCTTTGGATGCATGTGTATAAATTTTAATCCACTCATTGTATTGTTGATCTAGGATTGAGTTCAGTTTAACTTTAAAAATAATAGGACTAGTTTCATGTTTATTATATATACTTAACGCTGTAATGACTTTGGGCTGTTTGATAGTCCAAGGTAGATAGTTATTGGTATTTGTTTGAAATACTGTTGGGAATTAAATGTTCAGTCTGGAGCTATATAATCGGATTCTCTCGTAATAAGGTTTGGGGGCACGGGGCTTATTATTGTAATAATTAATATATTTGTTATTAAAAGTATTAAAGTAGAGGGGTTTTTTTATATTTGAGGCTATAGATGTAGCATGCGCTAGAGCTAAGTATATTCTTCGGTAATTTAGAGGTGGCTCGCCGGCTTCGCTCAGTATGCTTTCGGAGGGAGTTGTCCGGAAGGCTCCGAGTGCAATTCTAATACCAGCGTTGTGTATGCTGTCAAGTTTTTTAAGTAGTGTTTTTGAAGCAGATGTATATGCAATTGATCCATAATCTAATTTAGATCTAATTAGTGTTTTATATATTCTCAACAGAGTTTCCTGATCTGATCCCCAATTTCGGTTTGCCAATGTTTTCATTAGATTCAGTCTTTTATGACATGTTAAAACTGTTTGTTTTATATGTTCTTGCCAAGTAAGTTTTTGATCAAACCACATACCTAAGAACTTTGCCGTTGGTTTATATGGTAGCATAGTGTTGTATAACTTTAATGTAGGAGGCATTGATGAAACCTTTTTGGAGAAGAGTATACCTGATGTTTTTGTTACTGAAAATTTGAATCCGGTCGTTAGAGACTATTGTTCCAATTGGTTTAGAAAACACTGCAAAACGTTTGTCATTGATTCGGTGTTATTTCCTTTGATATAGACAACAAGGTCATCTGCGAAAAGTCGAGCCTTTAGAGGTTTAGTAAGGTTGTTAATAATATTATTTATTGCTACTAAGAATAAAGTAGGGCTTAGGACTGATCCTTGGGGTGTTCCATTTTCTTCACTTTTCTCCTCTGAGTAAGTATTATGTACTCTTACGCAAAAAGACCGGTTCTGTAAAAAGTTTTTAATAAATTTCAGGCAATTTCCACGAATATTCCATGAATATAGTTCTTTCAGAATATTGAATTTCCAACAGGTATTGAATGCCCCTTTTAAGTCGAAAAATATTGCAATACAATGTTGTTTGGTTGCTAGCGCTTCATGAATGTCAGATTCTAGATCAAGAATATTGTCAATGCCCGAACGATTTTGTCTGAAACCGTTTTGTTCCGGAACTAAACGATTTGATAATTCTAATGTCCACGTTAATCTAAGATTTACCATTTTTTCCATCAATTTGCTCATAGAACATGTTAAGCTGATTGGTCTGTATGAGTCAGGTTCTAGGATTGATTTGTGAGGTTTTAAAAAAGGTAATATAATAGCTTTAGACCAAATTGATGGAAATTTATTATTTTTCCAAATTAAGTTGAAAGGTTGAAGAATAAATAATTTTGCTGAGTAAGGAAGATATTTTAGAAATATTGCCGGGATATCGTCTGGGCCCGGGCTAGTATTTTTTAATTCGGATAAAGCATTTTCCAGTTCTTCAAAAGTGAAAGGTAGATCTAATGGATCATTTAAATTGTCATTTGCAAAAAGATCAGTATTTTCTATTATTATTTTCCTTCCAAGGAATGTATCATTGTAGTTACTGTTTGAAGACATTTCTCTAAAAGATTCAGCTAGGGTATTAGCTATTTCTTGAGGAGAAGTTGAAATCCTATTGTCAACTTTTAATTTAGAAATCATTGGCGTGTATTTCAAACCAGAAATTTTTCTTATTTTTTTCCATACTTCGCTGACAGGAGTTGAGGTGTTTATTTCTGAAACATACTTGGACCAGGAAGCCTTCTTAGCTTGTTTTATAATAAGTTGTGTCTTAGCTTTAAGTGATTTGAACATGGTTTTATTTTCAGGTGTTTTATGTCTTTTATATTTATTAAATGCAGTTTTACTTGCTCTAATAGCTGCTCCACCTTCTGAGTTCCACCAAGGTACAGGAATCTGATTATTCTTTGTCTTTTTTGATTTTCCAACGAATTGCTCAGCACTGCTTATGATAATGCTATTCAAATTGTGTAAGGATTCATCAATGCTTTCATCCATTTTACAGTTAGGCATTGAGTTGTCGATATAATTTTCGAATTTCAACCAATCAGCAGTTTCAGTTTTCCATCTGGGTATGAAAACGTCATGGGTCAGAGCCATAGAGTTTTTTATTACTATAGGATGGTGGTCGCTCCCATAAGTGTTTTTAAAACTTCCCAGAATAATCGAGGTGTGAGTGCAGGGTCACAAAGACTTAGATCAATTGCTGAAGAATTTCCGGTATTTATGTTAAATCTGGTTGGAGATCCGTCATTAAGAAAATTCAATTGAAAATCTGAAATTATATTTTCGACAATTTTTCCTCTAGCATCTGAATAAGAGGAGCCCCTAATAATATTATGGCTATTAAAATCTCCCACGATGATGCGAGAGGATGGTATTTGATTGAAAAACTCCTTTAAATCGTTGTACGTTACTTGACGACTGGAGGGTAAGTAAACGTTGCAAATAAAATACCTGTTTGATGATTGTATTTCCACGACTACAACTTCCAGATTTGTAGCCACTGGAAATTCTTTCGCCGATAGTGATTTTTTTACTAATGTGGCTACACCGCCTGAAGAAAAATTATTATTTGTTATCCTGTCTTTGCGAAAACAGTCATATTGGTTGGAGTTATATTTTTTTGAGGGATTCAGATTAGTTTCCTGTGGGCATATTACATCAGGAGATTGTTCACCAATTAGATGATGGAGCATAGCAAGGCGATGGAAAAAACCATCAATATTCCACTGAAGTAGAGACTTGAATTTAATGTTGGCTTAACTGAGATGTGTCACTTTCAGCTTCCGATGTCTCACTGTTAATATAATTATGGATTTTTTTTCTTATGGACGTGAATTTACGTTTTATGGATCTTTCCTTTAAACTTGACTGAGCATATGGGACAAAGCTGATAGATCTGTGGTATATTCTTTAATTGTGGTTATTGGATCTGTTGACCCCGTAATATTCATTAGGAGCATGTTAAGTTGATCAACGTTTAGAGGGAAAGGTACAGGGTGATTTTCTATGAAGTTTTTAGCAGGGTCAAGTAAGAGAGAAAATGAGCATTCAAAAGTGCTTGCTGAACTAATTTTAGCTTTTTTAGATTTTGCTTGGACTTTAGGTGGTGAAAAAATGTTACATTCTTTTGAAGATGGATCTGCTTCACGTGAAATAATTTCATCAAAGTTTCTTTTTGGTTGATTAATTATGTGACTGTCCTTATTTGATACACCTACTTTGTTCGGTGTCTTCGGAATATTAGAAATAGACATTTGTTCACACTGGGAAGGGTTTGTGTCATTGGATGCTTGCAAGGATATATTTGTTGCGCTGGATACCGATTGTTTAAAATTACTAAGGTAGATTTTAAAATTTATTTATTTATTAAATTAATTTATGAATATTGATTGCTTACATTTATTAGTAAGTAAATATTATTTTGTAACATGATGATAGTTGTGACTGATGAATTACATTTACTAGCACATGTTTTGTTTGGTCTTCGATATTTTGATTTATGTTTATAAAATTAGATAATATTTTTATAATTTTTGTTTCATTAGCTAAAGATCTAATAGATAAAGGTCTCAAAATTTTTTAATTAAAGATCTGCAAAACCATAAAATTTATAATTCTTCTCTAAATATCTGGATAATAAGCCAATAAGCTGAAGTATAACCGCATATAACAAGCGAAATATAGATACATTTAACTTTTTATATGTGTTGTCTTGCTATCAAATATTAAAATGTTTCATGTCATTATTATATTGGGTATACACGCAAAAGCTTTTTAAATTTTGAGCATTACGTTTGAGTGCAGATATCATTTTTACTGACACTTGAAGTTTAAAATCGTGTTCAGTTTAAAATCAATGGATTACACTGCAAATATGCTCTCCAATGTTTTTTATACGCTTTTATTATACAAATTTTCAGTCACATAAATAATAGACAATTAATAGTAGACATATAGAACTATAGTAGACAATGAAATTTTTACAATCAACAATTTTATTAGTACAGTACGAACATCAGCTAAAACACGATTAAAAGTAGGTTTTGTTACATTTTTTTTTCTTCCTTTTGTTATATTGCCACCTTGAAGGAAGATTGTCATATCTCAAAAAAGTAAAAAATGGACTCTGTTAGTACACAGATTTCAAATAGTCCATATTTTTTTCGTATGAACGTCACAAACTTATTTTTTATATATAGTTTTCAGCTGCTAGAAGTGTCGTTATTGTTATTGAAAAAGTTTTTTGACGTTTTGCACAACATTGTCATATTTTGATATATGTTGTCATTTTTCAAAAACGCAATAAGATTAAACTTTTTGTGAGGAATAATGTATGGTTTTGAGTTATGTCAGTATTTTTTAAAATTATTAGAACTTTTTGAATTTTTTGGCTTAATTATCTACAAATTATTTCGACTTATGACGTTCTTAAAAAAATCCAGTTGGAATTATTTTAGAATATAAAAACGTCTCAAGGATTCAAGTTGATTCAAAACAATTACGACAAAATTTAGAGAATGAATTTTCAAATGGAAACAAGTATTTTTTAATTATAATTTACTGCAGACTGACAGTATTTTTTAGTTTTTACACTATAGCGTCTTTATTCTTATTTTTATGTGACAAATATAAATTTGTAAAAACACGAAAAACAATTTTAATAAAGAAGACAATTATGTCAAATCATCGAACAAATTTTTGCAGGGAAGCTTCTATACTGGCTTTGTATTACTTTTTTATTTAAATTACAAGTAAAACGCTAAGGTGAGCGTTACGAAACTAGCGCTACAAGAAGGCGTCAAGGGTAGCGTCACGAAATAGCGTTTCTTAAAATGAAAGCCAACTTAGAAATAGAAGTAACATTCTGCAAAAGTTATGCGGTACCACATGGAGTTCCTCGGCATCTACACTTAGATCGACAGCACTAAGACTCGTGCATACCATTGCGGAGTACTATGCACGGATGTACCTTAACGGCCAGCACACCAAACGTGTTGACGCCTAACTGAATTAGGCTTTACCTATTATATTGGGCACACCAAAGGCCACATCAACATACTGTCTACCAGTACTAAGCCACAAAGCCCCCACATACGACCGCCGAGAATATGTCCTTCTGTGGTATAGATAAATTACCGTTAATCCTGTACTCCACTCTCACGTTGGTATCACTTGCAGTGATATAAATAGACTTTGTTCAGGAAACAACTCTCTAGATTCTGCAAAAAGTCTAATTGAAAGAAACTTCCAGATAGCTGACCGTTGGCAAGAAGATTGGAAGAAGAATGCACCACCTGACACCCGGAATATGCCATGTATCACGAGCAAAGAAGGTTTCGACCAACCAAGACGAATCTGTGCCACACTTAACGGAATCACAACAAATTGTGGAAGGTGCTCTGACTCACTGTATCTTCTTCTTCAAGTGCCATCTCCGAGGCGGAGGTCGGCAATCATCATAGCTATTCAGACTTTTGAGACGGCGGCTCTGAAAAGTTCATTTGATGTACATCCATACCACTCTCTCAGGTTGCGCAGCCAAGACATTCTATGCCTCCCTATGCTTCTCTTTTCTTGGATCTTTCCCTGAATAATCAGTTGGAGCAGGGTGTATTTCTCTCCACGTATAATATGTCCGAGATATTCCAATTTTCCAATTCAAATTTTATTTACGGTATTTTTTATTGATCACAATGTAGTCTATCTAGGTTGTAACTACTTTCTCTAAAGTATTAGTAACTGTTTGGTAACTTGAAAAATGTGTTTGTAATAATCAAGTTCTGCTCTTGACAGAATTGTAACTGACGGTCTCCCCTCTCGTTTTGATCTTCCAAACCATACTTTCCTACTATACTTTTCACTTGTCCTTTTCCAATCTTTGCATTGAGATCACCTATGACTATCGTGATTTCTCTTGTTGTCATTATTCTCAGTGCCTCTTCGATATTTTGGTAAAATAATTCCTCTTCATCTTCGTCGGCATTCGCCGTAGGAGAATAAACTTGTATCAAATTTAGTTTGGCATGATATGTCATTAACTTCAGTACCATTACTTTTCTAAGATAGGGAACTGACATTCCCTATATAAGTCACAATAGACTCACTGTATAGGTGGGGCAAAATACCCTCTCCAAATATTGGTAATTTAGGAGAAACTTGATCAGTAATTTATACGGATCAAATGGATTTATGAACCATTTGACTTTGTTTTACACATTGATGTTTATTCATCACTATTTACGACAGGATAACTTATACTCGATGACATTACTTAATGGATAATTAATGACTACGAATGAATTACTGAACAACTGAACCTCGATTAATTGTCTGTTTACTATATTTTATAACAGTTATTAGGTCAAGATGGTTGATAGAACTGCTGAATCTACCAGGTTAACTTAAAGTGTAGTCAAAGTGTTATGAAACAAGATAAGCATGGTAACAATACATGTGCTCTAGTTTATAATTGTCCTAATAAAGTTTGATAAACAACTATTTTAATTTGTTAAAGTATTCTTGATCCGTGTTAATATTCTAGGATACATTTCATATCACAACCTGCCCAGTTATCAGGTGTTAGCCGGGGGCGTTTATAGAAATATTGCTGGTGTCGATTTCATTTTTACCCTCTTTTGGTGTGGTTACAGGAATAACCACATCACCTAGTCGAATTACTTCTGGGAGAGATTCATTTATGTCGCCTATGTATGGTTGGAAATATGTCGATATAGTTTGCAAATCCTAATACTTTAATTAAATTTTTGGTGGGTGGTTTTCCATGGTGAGTAATCATTTGTCAAATATGTCAAAATTCGATAATAAATTCATACTAAAGTTCCCTAATATCTCTCTTTATTTGCAAGGTAAGTTGGTCTACTTTTATTTTGTCTTGTGGTGTTCTGGTAGGTTGCTATTTTTTTCTGCTTTTCTTTTTTATAGACTACTTCCAAGATTTTCTTAAGGTAGTTTTCTCTTTTTAATGCTCTTAGTAGTTCAGGGGTATTTCCACAGGCCGTTTGTGGAATATCGGTATTAAATTTTTCCAACTTAGCCTCCAAAATTTCTTGAGTTTTCAATGACACTGCCAAATTAATTCTTTCTTCTACTGTGATTCTAAAGCTGTTCTAGTCCATTTCATTGTTGACCTACACAGGGTTGTAAGGAGTTCTATTTAAATTTATTCTTATATACTGGATATGCCAGAGGAAGGTAAATACTCAATATTCAACCATTTTGTAAAATTTAATATTAAATAACAAATAAATCAGCTTGTACTACTTACAATAATTTCACAAAAAAGTGGCAATAAAAGTGATGCCACTTTTGCATAGAATAAATTTATTAAGAATTTAACTTTACTTTCAATTTAAATAAAGATTAAATTTAAATTTAAAATTGTTTTTTATGTTCAGATATAATTTAAGTTAGTTTTTTATTCACAATTTTTTTGTATTTTGTAATGAATAATAAAAATTGCTGGTTAATTAATTAAAATAATGAATAATTAAATATAATAGATATATGTAAATAAGCGAAATACTTGGCTTAACTCTAACGTAAATATTATCTAATCAAAAAAATCATTTATCGTGTGTTGAAATGTGTTAATTGACAAGTAGCGATGGCAGCATATAAGATCGACAACCGACGTCGCGATGTAGAATGGCTCTGTGTGGTACCACTTTGAAAAATAGTTTCGGCGATAACCCGTGCTTGCTCGCTGATCGGCGCCTGGTTAGCTACTAATTCTCTATGTATAAGAGTATTTATTTATTTATTTATCGTATGGCATACAATAAGAACACATATTTAAAAAGCAATATAAAACATTACATTGAGTATTACAAACGAACATCTAATGCATTGATATAGTCTAAAACATTTTCGGTCGCATTCAGGAACTCGTCAAAAACTCCAGGGAACCGCCTTCGGGGGCATTCTTCAACAATGTGACGGACGGTTTGTCGTTGCGCACCACAGTCATACTCCGGAGTAAGGGCTTTTCCCCATTTATGTAAGCTGTCAGCACATCTACCGCTTCTTGTTCTTATTCTGTTTAGCGTTGTCCATGTACTCCGGGTCAGTTCAAAGCCTGGCGGTTTCTGTTCGATACAGGCCATTTGCTGTGCTTCCTTTGGTGAGTCGCGCTCCCATTGTCTTCTCCAAGCGTTGGTGAGGTCGAAATGTTCCTGATGTAAGGAGGTGGCCCTTAACATGACAGGATATATGTATAAGAGTAAAGTTTGTTTAGCAGAAAAGGTTGACTTCAATTAGTGCGGTCGTAAAGACCGGTCCGGAGCGATAAGCAAACGAGGTAGAAAGAGTTGGTCTTTTGACAATTAACACTGACTAGCCGGTACTTCTGTATTAAAGCAAAGGATCCACAAAATTTACAATAATTACGACGACAAAAACAAAAAAAAACGAATGTAAAATATATTGCTTTGCCTTATATACCCAAAATTAATGTTTTCAAATGAGTTTTAAATTAAATTAAATCTATTTTAATTGCTAGGATTATAGAAAAATAAACATTAATAATAATTTTTGTGGTTCTGAAAAGAACCGTTTTTTTTTAAAATCGTGACATTTGTAGATTTGATGACAGTATCACTCCACACATAGTGGTAGCCGTAGCTCAGTGGCTATGTTACTAGCTTAACAAGCTGGAGGCCCGGGTTCAAATCCCGGCACCGACAAAATTTTCAATTTCTAACATAACTGAGCTGCCACCGTGGTTCGGAGGGCACGTAAAGCCGTCGGTCCCGACTATGAAAGTAGTCGTTAAGCCATGTTAGGGGCGCTTGCGCGACCTCAAAAAAACTCTAACACTAGACCTTAGCCAGAAGGCTACACAAACTTTTTTTCCACACATAGTTCTGTTTCGCTATCGCTATCCTCATCTAAAGTAATTATGATGGGTCCAATTATATTATGATCTGGATGAACATAATGAATTTTCTTTATTTATTACGTGTCCGACTGAATTTCTCCAACTACTGACATAAATATCATTGACACATTTTCTTATTATTATCACTATCTTATTATTATTCTTATTAATTCTACAACAGTACTACTTAACGGTGGAGAAATATTTTGTAACCTTACGTTAGACTTCAATTCGTGCCAGAATATGTTCCATGGGATTAAACATACAATAATAGGGTGAAAGCCGTAGCACTGTATGTCCCAGTTCCTCTGCCAATGTATCACAAACATATACTTTTTTTATGGAAAATGCCTTTAAAACTTCTAAAAGCTCTTGTTTGGTGTAACATTCTTCAAAATACATATCATTAGCCTCCATGTAATTTTGAATTTCCAATTTAGTATTATTCGAGTTTGGAGCCTTACTTAGTTGGCGATTGTGATAGCTTGCATTGACCATTACTATCACGCTATTCTGTGGAATGTTTGGCATAAGATTATTTTTGAACCATTTTTCAAAAAGTTCTGCCGTTGTATCTTCATGGTAGTCGACGTAGAAGCTTTAATATTCGTTACAAGAAGACAAAGGGCATTTGGAAGCCAACCATACTCTGATCCAGCATGTAAAATCGTTATTCTTTTCCCTTTATTTGATGGAGCTTTTGTCTTACATTTACCGGAGGAATCGGCAAATGCTTTAGGTCGCATTGAATGTGTGTCAAACCATGTCTCGTCGAGGTAAATTATCAGACGATTTTCAGAACGAAATTTTCTTATCAAAGTTATATACTTTTAATGCCATTTTTATAATCAATGAGATTCCATAATTACTTGTCTTTTGTCAATTATACAATATCGAAAATATTTTTCAATATTTTCCATAAGCTGATGAGGCTACAGCTTATTTGGGTTTAGTCAACACTGAGCCGTTGCTTCAGAGCTCTTAGTGTAGGTATGTATTGCTCTTCGCACATGGTATAGACTTTTCGATGTATCAAGTCCTGATCGGCTTCGTCCATACATTTGGTAGACTCTGAGATAGCGCG
>NW_027314641.1:0-12120 GCF_040954645.1 Diabrotica undecimpunctata | reverse complement strand
ACGCGCTATCTCAGAGTCTAGAGAAAATGGGAGTGCGACAATGGGAATTACTGGCACAGGACCGACAAACATGGAAGGCAATAGTAAACGCGGCAAAGACTCACGAAGAGTTGTAGCGCCATTGATGATGATGATGATGATGATGGTCTTAAATAAGAATGAAACGTTCTGAGACCTTATTATAAAGATCTTACATACATGATATTTTTTTTTTCAGATTTTTTTTCCACATTTTTGTGTGTAATATAACTTTGTGTTTCTCGATTTCTTCTGTTACGTCAATAAATCTTTAGTTCTATTCCCCACAGTAGGTTATTTTTTGTCTACTGTATATGTTCTAAATATTTACATCAAACGGCTATATTTTATCACTTTTCTACACCTGTTGCATACTTTGTTCTAGTGACATGCCCTATCTAGAGATTCATTAATTTATTATTAACCACAATATTCAGTACACACTGTATATCTCAGCAAACATTAACACGAGTTAAAGTTTTCGTACTGTTCTTCTTTCATAATGTAAGAGATGAACATTAGAACAATATTATAATCCCAATAACTGCAGTTAGCGTGTTGTAATCCTCCTGAACTTGAACAATTTCCAGGTTCCCAATGAACTTTAACCCTTTTCTCAAACCGTTTTGCATATCGAATGGTGTTTGCTTAAAGACTGGACGATGCTAGGGTGGAATTTTAATCGTTCAGATTTAAACCAATGAAATAGAAAAAAATCGTCAGATAAGGTTTTTACTTTTAAGTTGATAGTATTGTACAGTTCGTAATAAAATATAAGATATGTCGAACGGAGATTAACATCATATACTTTATCTTTATACATATAAGGTGTCAAAAAATTCACGAAAGATTTGAATTTACAGCCACACTTTGTGCAGTACAGAATTCACAAAGACAAAAAAAAAAACAGTTTGACAGCTGACAGTTTAGGGTTAGTAAAAATGGAGCGTTACATGCGAGAACAACGAGTTTTCATTGTTAAACCATATTTTAAAAACAATAATAATTAATAATATTGATTTAATTTCGGTAACTAGGAAGAGACTAATTGAAAAATTTTGGGAGACTGGATCAATTATTGCTGACGCTAAACACACTGGTTGACCAAAAACAAGCCGCTCAATTGTCAATATCGAAGCAGTACGTGAGAGTGTTGGTATATCCAGGAATATCAATTTGGCGTCGTGGTCAAAAATTACAAACTTCAAGAAGCTTTCTACAGCGCATACTCACTAAAGATCTGCATCTACATGCTTACAAAGTTCAATTGACAAAAAAATGAAGCATAATGTTCATGTCCCAATCATCATCAATATCTAGGTAATTAACTGAAATATTTTTAATTACGAAGAAATCTTAATTCAGGAATTTTATTTCTATCTCTAGGCCAATATGTTGGTCGGCTAGTAGATATTAATTCGCACCTGTGTTCGTTGATAGCCAACAGAAGTTCCTTTCATTTAGTGGTAGTTAGTCTAGAGTCTAGAGCCACAATGAGTATTATTTGCATTAAAGTTTACTCCTACTATATCTTTCTCCTATGCAGGTATTCAAGAACTCGTCACATTGTTTTTTATCCCAACCATCATCAATATCTAGGTAATTAACTGAAATATTTTTAATTACGAAGAAATCTGTTAGTTCAGGAATTTTATTTCTATCTCTAGGCCAATATGTAGGTCGGCTAGTGGATATTGATTCGCACGTGTGTTCGTTGATAGCCAATAGAAGTTCCTTTCCTTTAGCGGTAGTTTGTCTAGAGCCACAATGAGTATTCTTTGCATTAAAGTCTACTCCTACTATCTCTCTCCTATTTAGGTATTCAAGAACTCGTTACATTGTTCTTTTTTAATGGAATGCCTAGGCGGACAATAATATATTGAACTAACATTAACATCACAGTTTTTAGTTCTTACATATACTAACTGTAGTCGCTTGTAGATGTGCAGTTTTATACTCTAAGGGTATGGAGATACCGAAGATACATGGATATGTGTGGTGGAGGTCGCGGTCCCCTTCGATACATCGATGTCAAAACAACCTTCATTTTCTTACAAGATCGCACATACCAAGGATGTATCACCCGTTCACTCTCGCGACCTTTCATCGCGGTTTACAGCGATGTCGATGCCAGAACAAAAACCACGTGACATTTACCGAAAATACGGATGGTGTGATAAACATACTGAAATGTATCCAGACTCATTATCATATAAGTACAAAATCTGTGTGAGTGGTGTTTCGTAAGCTCTTTAAATAGGTGATGGTATTCTCCTAGATACTGCCTTTTTTGATTTATAAGATCAGCCGAAAACTGGCGTATTTAAGGAATTACAAATGATTCACTACTTTTTACTTGACGACATTCACTGTTGTCACTGCTGTTGTTCATGTACATAATTTTAGAATGTAAAAAAGCTAACTTCCCGGAACACATATCAGTCACCTCAGAAACTGCAAAGAACACTGAAAGGTATGTTCTGGCCGTTATCGATGTAAACCTCGACCGCGACCGCAACCTCCACTGCGCACATCCATGTATCTTCGGTATGTCCGTACGCTTACTCTTCGTGATGAAGTACATTATTTTTAATCACGATTGCGCTACCTTCTTTGCTGCATTATCAGGGTAAATTTTGTGGTACACTTTATATCCTTTGAATTTCATGTATGATTGATTTGTAAAAGGTATGTTCTGGCCGTTATCGATGTAAACCTCGACCGCGACCGCAACCTCCACTGCGCACATCCATGTATCTTCGGTATGTCCGTACGCTTACTCTTCGTGATGAAGTACATTATTTTTAATCACGATTGCGCTACCTTCTTTGCTGCATTATCAGGGTAAATTTTGTGGTACACTTTATATCCTTTGAATTTCATGTATGATTGATTTGTAAAACGTTTCTCAGATATGAGGCAAATATCAGTTTTCTTGATGTCAAGGATCGCCTGTAACTCTTGTTGATGTTGTAGCAACCCATTGGCATTCCATTCCCTGATTCTGATTTCACTAGGAACTTGTGATTTTTGGAATAACACCCTTACCGCTATGTTCCAGGCGAGTAACCCTTTCATTCAATTTTTTTTTTGTTCATCTAGTATGAGTTGTAGAGTCGAGTCTGATTCTTTCTTATTCTGGTTTTCCATGTGTAGATTTGCTGGTTTTTAATGCATCGCTATATTTCTTATTTACAGTAGCTCTCCCTGTTTGTTTCCAATCAGTAGCATTTTCTTTATTTTTAGTTACTCTTTTTTCTGGAGTATTTGGTAAGTTAACCTTTTTTGTATTTCTGTTTTTTATTTTCTGCATCTCTTTTGCGACAACAGACCCTCTGTAGTTGGCAGGATGCTTATCACCACAATGGACGTATTTTGGTTCTGCGTTTTTTGGCTTGTCACAATTTTTAGTTATAATGTTTTTTTTGTGCATCTAAAATAAATGTAAGCATTATCGAAATAAAATGTGAATTCTAAAATCTACAATTAAGCCTCCATATTTAATTGATTCTACGTTTATCTGACTGATATCGAATCTGGGTCCGCTGCTTTCCGGTTTTTCATTTGTTTTAGGGTCTCTTGTAGTTCTTTTAATGATATCAGATCGCCTATGTAAGGACTTTCACTATAATCTGAGTCTGTTGTTATATTTAAACTTTTAAAATTATTATTGACAGGTTAGAAATTCTATGAATTTTCCAAATCGATGGATTGGATGTAGAGGATTCATAGAAGGGTCTGCTCGTTCATTTGACATTAATCCGTTGGATTTTTTTCTTTAAAGTTATCTAAAATTACGTGTTTACATTAGGACATCAACATGTTTGCAGGATATGAAACAAAGAATTATTGATGAATGTGAATTCATATGCGGAAACGTATTGGAAAGAGTAAGAATTAAATATTATTCTTGCACATTATCAGAAGGTGGACGCCAACTGTTTCATAAATAAAGTTAACTAATCTTAAAAATACTCTGTTACGCAGATGATGCAATATTGATAGCCCAAGATGAAGATAGTCTGCAAAGACTGGTCCACAGATTTAACCTAAGAGCAAAAGAATTTAATATGACAATATCATTTCAGAAAACTAAAACATTAGTAATCAGCAAAGAACCAACGAGATGTAAAATAGAAATTGATGGCATCAGTATTAAACAAGTAATGGAAAGAAAATACCTTGGAATTACACTGTCCAGCTATGGAGACCTGGACAAAGAAGTGAGGGATCAAGTACAAAAAGCAAATAGAGTGGCAAAGTTCCTTAATAACACGTATGGCGAAACACTGAGATGAAATCAAGAATTTATAAAGCCAGTGTAAGACCAATAATGACATATGCCTCAGAAACAAGACCCGACACAGCCACAACAAAAAAGCTACTGGAAACGGTAGAGATGAGAGTTCTGAGAAGAATTACAGGAAATACGCTGAGATCGAAAGAGAAGTAAAGACATTAGAAGAAATTGTAACGTACAGTGTATAAATGAATGGACACAGAATAGAAAAAAAAGGAATAACCACATAAGCAGAATGGGGGAGCCCTGTGTCGTCAAAATAACAAGAGATAAGTCACCAATCGGCAGAAGAATTATCGGACAACCGCGCAAAAGATGAAGTGACAACCTTCAATAGACGTGTTAATCCGCCAATGAACAAGCAGAATTGCTTATAAAGAGGAAGAAGAAGTTCTCTTAAAATCAGCAAAAATATACAGGGTGTCTCATTTAAATTGAATAAGTTGATTGTATTTCCGGTGAAACCGAAAGTAGAGTAACAAAAAATATGGCGTCAGATGCGTTATGTGTCATGGTATTTGCATGCAAAGTTTCATAAATAGCGTCTTTTTTGTTTCAAAGATATTAATTTGGTTCCATATTTTATCCCAACTCTGTATGCAAAGGTTTGCAGGACGTATAGAGAGAATGCATGAGACAAAACACATATAACTAAAGACTATATGGAAGAAGGAGCAAAGCAAGATTTCAAGTGAAGGAAAACAAAGAACATTAGGAGTACGAAACAGAAAAACCAAGGTAAATAATAGGAATCAATCAAAATTATTGCTGGAACAGGATACACAATACATTGTAGAGCCAAGGATGATGAATAAGGCTTATGTGGCGCAATCTACAAGTTTACTCGAGTCTAATAATATACTCTTATTTATTATTACTAAGTAATACATAACTTTAAGCTTCTGAATACAAATTTACAATTTAGTTCTTTATTAATGACTACTCTGTGTATAAAACAAATTATTTCTGCCTAAACAGACACTTAAGCTAATATAAAGGTACAGCTCTGAGGTTGTGCAAACAAAATTAATATTAAAATCCAGAGATTCCAAATCACGACCTAAAGACTTAACGTTCCTTGGTAAATAAGCAACTGACATTCACCGAGATCTCGAGATGGACAGCGTTTACCAGACGATTATCAACTGTAGACATGAACAACGAATCAACAACTCCCAAAAAAGGTTTCCTTAGTTTCTGCATATACCAAACAACATACAAAATTCCATATTTGTCTATTGCAAACTAAACTAATTTCTTACTTGTAATTTTGATCGCAAACTTGATACACTTTAGTAAATGCGAGGAGTTATATAATCTAAAAAATATCGTACGAAATTTATTTTGTTGTATCTTCTTATCTCAAATGTCGTGAAAATATGAAATACGGGAAATTGGGTGTTAAATACTTGCTATTTCACTTTTATTATCCAACATAATCCTAAAGAATAATCACCCGCGAATATTATAAATCGTCCTCATTTGTCAACCGTACTCTGAGATAGCGCGTTGTTCTTGTATAATTTTAAATACTTACAAGAACTTCAATCTTCTTGAATATTATGATAGAGAAAACAACCACCAATGTGTTATAATATATAATAAAGCCGTCGACAAACATATTTAGGGGTTTAGGGTAAGCGATGGAATCCTTTATTTACAAGCCTTATTGGTAGTGTGGACACCACCAATTTTCGCTGAATGATTACAGTAAGCAAAAATAATTAATTATTACTTCCAGACTAATACCCAAGGAAATTAAGTACAAACATCGGACTTATTATCGATTTTCGGCAAAGTACGATGGATTTGAATTGGGTTTTGGGTATTTGATTCTTAATCATCTCTGCCAACGTTGAAACCGTATGTGATCATGAAGAAATGAAAAACTGCATTTGTGTATTAGAAAAATGTATTTTAAAAGTGCAATTTTTGGTATTAAAAATTTTAAACTCGATGAGCATTGATAAAATTGAGTATAATTTCAGAAAGTTAGAAAGGTATTTAATTAGAATTAAAAGTGTCTAAATTGTTGAATTGTGAGGGACTTCGATGTCCGAAAGATTTTTAATAAAATTCTCATTGAAAGGTATTTTATTAAAATTGAACGTGCCTAAATTGTTGAGTTTTTTTTTGAACATAGACGATTGACATACTAAACAAGAATTTATACTTTTTATGAAGAGATAATGAAGAAAATATAAAAAATATATACTTCTGGAAAGCGTGCTCAGAGAGAATATTACTAAAAGAAATAAAAATGATAACGAGCGTAGCCGTTATAAAACTACTATAGTAGTATATGGACCAAACGAAGATGATAACGCACAAAGCAAATATATATATATATATATATATATATATATATATATATATATATATATATATAGCTTGATTTTAAACTTTGTAATTTATCTCATGATTCGCCACAATCTCTTTGTTTTAATTATCGTGTTGAAAACCGTATATTTTCATTTAGCATTACATTAAAATGTGCTAAAATTGAGATGAATATATTTCAATTAGCGAAGCAAATTGGACCTTCCAGGACGCCTTTTGTCGTTCTCCGTGTCGTGTATATACTCTCGCGAATCACCGTTGCGAAAAGAAAAGTTTTCAGCTCGAAAGTAATATCTCACGGAATATAATGCACAACACCTGTATCTAAATTCTCAAAGAGCCATTAGTCGTGTCATACGAATGTACTAACTATTATATTATTCATGATATATTCGTACATAATTTAAACTCGCTGTAATTTGGACTTATTTATGCAGGCGACTCGCTTTATTTAGATATATTTCAATTGTTTCTTTTATTTGGGCCGGTTCGCAATGAAAATATACTGCCCAAACTTTTTACGATCTAATATTCCTGTATAAATTTATTCGCCGCTTATTATGAACTTTTTTAATTAGCCTGGAGCTTCAAGAATTCAATCTTGATACAGTTTTCCCATATTTGTTTGGACTGGGTCAATCACATCTTCTGTGGCTATCGACTAGAAACTGCATGTTACTATTATTGTAATATTACATTGATTTCCGGACATATAGGCTCAGGCTTGAAATTATTTCTGCCTGCGACAGACAATAGTAAATTGTGTTGTGTACTGATTGCCGACATCCTTTTATTGAGATAGTTATACGTAGACGGTCCGATAAGTACTTAGCCTCACCGAACAAAGGCGCCACTATCTCAAGAGAAATCTAATGTCAAATGTCCTGAGAATGCTAATGTCAAAATGTCAGCCGAATCGGATTTCTCGTTTTGTTTCGACCGCTTGTGAAAACGAGCTTGTCCGCAGATTTTAGAAAAATGGAAAAAGCGCAATATCGGTCGGTAATTCGATTCTTCTTTTTGTAAGGGAAATCGCGCAACGAAATCAAAGAGTGCTTGGATGCTGTATACCGTGACTCTTCTCCTTTGATGGCAACCCTCAAAATTGGTTTAACGAGTTTCAACGTGGTCACACGTCGGTTTTTGATGAGCCACGCCCAAGTGCCCCGAACGTGACAAAAATTCACGATCTCATACTGGCAGACCGCCAATTGAAAGTACTCGGGATGGTTGAGGCAGTAATGATTGCAAAAGACCGAGTATGTCATATTCTGCATGAAATTTTGGGCACGCGAAAGCTGTCGGCGCTAAGATTGCCGCGTTTACTCACTCTGGACAACAAGCTTAACCGTGAGATCACTTCACAGCAGTGTTTGACACTATTTCGTAACCATTGACGAAACATGAATCCATTGGTACACACCAGGGACCAAGAAACAGTCAAAATAGTGGCGGGACCCAGCGAACGTGCTCCGAAGGAAGTGAAGACTGTCATCTCCGCCGTCGCCATGTCTAAATTTTTCGAATTGGGCCACGAATTGTTGCCCCATCCATCATATTCTCTAGATTGGACCCCATGTGACTTCTTTTTGTTTCCAAACTTGAAAAAGGAACTCGCCTGGCAGAAATTTAAGTCGAAACAGATCGAAGCAGAGAAATAAATTTCCCACTTTTCCAAAATTTTCGTTTTTCCTTTATACGCTAAGTACTTATCGAACCGCCCTAGTACATAGCTATTATATACTTCTTCTTTTTCTTCTCGTAGTAGTACAACCCAGCGTGGGTCTTGGCTCGTCGTCCATAATAGTTGAGTCAGTGGGTTCCCCCATTGTTCTTAAATCTGACTATGTGTTATCTCTCCGTCACATTCGTGGACTTTTAAGGGCCTCCTATCTATCGGAGCCTCTCCCTAGATTAAATTGGTAAGGCGGTTATTAGTGAGTCTGTGAACATGGCATCTTAGACGTCCGCATTTATTCTCTTACTACTACTATACTACATCGCTAACTCTATACATCCGTTTAACCTCGTCATTTGTTCTCATTCGATATTGGTTGGTATTCGATATATCGATATATCGATATATCGTGATAGGATCCAAATAATCTTTTTTTCTCTCAAAACATATGTGGATTTTTCTCTAAAACATATGTGTTGTCATTCCAATGATTTTGTCAGCGTCCACGTCTCGCACCCATACATGAGCACCGGTATGATGACGGATCTAATCACTGTTTTATATATCCTGATTTTTGATACACTCTGAGATAGCGCGTTATAGGATTTAATCTACACATACATCTGTTTGATACACACAACTGAAAGATCTACCATTGCATTCCACATCTGATCCCTTTTAATGCTGTCGTATGCTTGTCGGAAATATATGTAGAGATTATGGATAGTTCTATTAAATTCCAATCCTTTTTCAAGCATGTGCCAAAAATAAAAATCTGATCTATGGTCGATCTATGTAAAGCGAAGCGTTGCATTTTATTTTTTTCTATATATTGAAATATTGATGCGAGCGTCACGGAACTAGCGCCACGAGGAGAAGGCGTCACGGGTAGCATCATGGAATAGCGGGTCTTTACATCGATACCCTACTCTCGTTTCTAGTCATCATTTATTTACTAAGAGCAGGTTTAAATTAAAAACTACATGAAAAATGACTAACAAACTACATTAAATTAAAGTAAAAAGTATATCTGTCAATAAAAGATAGTAAAAACAAACAGAAAAATAAAAGACCGATTCTAAAATTCAATTAGTAACGATTCTCGATTTCTTGAATGTCAAAATTCATCATAAACGCCCTAATGAATCATTAAGGAAATTAAAAAATAAAAAATCACCAGGAGAGGACAGAATACCGAACCAACTTCTAAAATACGGAGGACCAGATCTGACCAAACAACTATTAAAACTAATCAAAATTAAACTATAATTAATGGAGATCAAGCATCCTAATACCTCTCTTCAAAAAAGGGAAACCAATCGGACCCGGAAAATTACAGAGGAATTAATTTATTAAACACAACACTAAAAGTAACAACAAATAAACTGAATGAAATTATAACACTAGCAGAAGAAAAAAACAAGGTTTCAGGTCGGAAGATCATTCACCGACGCTATATTTTAATGAGCCAAGTGCAAGAGAAATCGTTAGAATACAACAAACCGGTATACCTATGTTTCGTGGACCTTAAGCAGGCATTTGACCGGGTCAAATTAAAAGACGTTATCCACTTATTGTACATTGTACGCAAGAGAGATGCCTCTAGGAATAATCAAAATGATCGAAAATATTTACCAAAACAACACAATAAAAGTAAAAATGGAAGAAGAACTAACCGACCCTATTGGAGCTGGCAATGGAATAAGACAGGGAGTTTCCTGAGTCCTCTATTGTTCAACCTGATTATGGATCAGGTTGAACAATCAAAAAAGACAAAATGCATTACTAAGATGTAAGTTGGAGCTGGAAGGTCAGATAACAGAACAAGTGATGGAGTTTACATATCTAGCTAGCTACGGAAAGCTCGAAGTAAATAGAGCAAACAGAGCTGCAGGCTGCCTGAATGAAACAATATGGAGAAATGAAAATATCGGGAAAGAAATGAAAGGCAGAATTTACAAAACAGTCATCAGACCAATAATAACATACGCGTAGTACAGGTATATGACGTAGATGCAAGGTGGAGAACATCAAAAACTGGGTCAAAAATAGAAGAGTAAAATGGAACGATCATATAAGTCGACTCTGAGATAGCGCGTAGACGGTTCCCCAATAGGAAGACGATCAGTAGGAAGACCTCGAAAACGATGGAACAACTTACTGGAGGCATTGAAAAACAGACATGTCTACAGACATGAAGACAGAGTAATGTCTACATAAAAAAAGAAGAAGAAGAAACAACGTTTTAAATTAATTTTAAAATTTCTGATTCGATTTACGTTATTGCTAAACTTTTTTTGTATTTCTATAAAAATCGTTGTTTTAAATAAAATATTTTAATATTAAATTTAATTTAATATTGATATTCTAAAATTAAGTCAAAAGTTGACGTTTAAATAGATGCTCTAAATGTATCCAGAACTGTAATGTGCAAATAAAACATTCTACATATTTGTACGTCTGAGAAGAGTGCATTTTTTCCATTAGGGAAAATCAAACACACTATTAAATTACCCGCACACATTGCTAAAACAGAAAATAAAACGGAATAACTGAACCCCGAAGATAAATCGGTCTTGAATAAACACAAAAAAATCCCTCAGTCGGCAGAAAAAAAGAAAGAAAAGAATTAGCGCGTGTAAAAACGAATTACGAAAACGCAAACGACTTCTCATTAATTCATTGATACGTCTCTACTGCTTCGAAACAAACGAACATACCACTTGCGGACCACCGCAAGGGTCGTAGGTCTCCGAAAAAATCTCCCTTTAAAACTCTCCTTTTTTCGGGAGTGGCTACTACCACTCCAGAAAGCCTCTGATATTGATAACGTCAGTGACGTTATGATTACGAGTGAAAAAATAGGGATTAATCTTTTGTTTGTCTGCTAACTGATCAAAACTAGTAAGTGGAATCAAATTTCGTCCTTATTATAAAGGAACATTTACACTTAGAATATTTTCCAGTTCACTAACTAATAGGATTTGATCCCCTCGAGCTTCATTCTAAGTTCAAAACAACGTTCCAAAAAATAATATGGCATCATCATCATGGCATCTTTAATCCTAGCAGAGTCATTAGCGCTCTTTTTGGGCTCCACTTATCCATTTGCCGCGGTTAATCAGTCTGCACTTTGGTACTGCGAGTTGAGGTCTTCTACAATATGCCCTCATTCTTTGTTGCATCTGCATATGGTTTGAACCACAGAATTATATGGACCTCCTTATTATTTTTCTCTCAAGGATCCTAATTTTTTTGTCGTTCTGTGTCAAACACATTGTTTAACCAAGATATATAACTGGAAGTCTAATTCCTGATCTGTAAAGTTCAATTTTCCCCGTAGAGGGGAAATAATTAGGTTCATACAAACAATTCACACGGTCAATGTGAATAATCTGACACCATTTGTTGTGAGATCTCAAAACATTGCTTCTGATAATCAGAACATTTAATTGTCATTCGTTGCCCTACATACTATCATTACCAGCTGTTAATACAGTGGGGTAATACAAAGGGTTATTGACAATGTAAAAAGAGCAACAAAAAACATTGTTATCTGCATTTTAACACCAAATATCCTATAGATAAGTTAGAGAAAACTAAAGTAGTGTACAGCATCAATTGTACTCAGTGTGAGGCTGTTTATGTTGGTGAAACTGTGAGCAATTTGTCTAATCGTATTATTTCCCACAAAAGTGATTGTAGAATCAAGCAACCATCTTATGCTTTGGCAGAACATGTTATTGATAAAGATCATATCATGGATTTACTCTGAGATAGCGCG
>NW_027314640.1:0-12123 GCF_040954645.1 Diabrotica undecimpunctata | reverse complement strand
ACGCGCTATCTCAGAGTTATATGTTTAAAGATATGTTAAAGATATGTTTTAAAATAATGCTATTTAAGGTTTAAGTATGCTATAAACTATGGCGTAGGATTCTAACCAAAGAAATAGTGCATAAGAAGAAAGCCATCGGCGTCCAGAGCACCTTGTTCGGTCATTTTCGAAGCCTCAGGTGTATTGTAAGAGCACCTTGAGGATTAGCAGCCCCTCAACAGTTAGTGCTAAACAAGACACTGCCTTAGTCCAGGAACGTTGCACCAAGAGTAGTAAAGGAAACCAACAGATGAATGCTCACCCCATTACGCGATAAGGAGTTAGATTGGGAAGGACATCCAGAAAACTAATGAGCTACACAGTTGCTATGTAGCCTTGACGACTTCTTGCCATTGAAAAATTGGCAAATCAAACTAGCAACGAGGTTCTGCGATACCAAAACCAACTCTCCTCATTCTGCTGAGGTTGACAGTAGGCTGTCTTATTTGCTGGGATCGATAAACTGTCACCTACCTCCCAAAACTCCCAATTCTTATCAATATAAACGTTCGAAATTGCATCATAAAATCCGCAATGTTATCGGAGATCTCCTCCTACATTTACCTCTGATGTGGCCGATACAGCGCTCAGAAACTCACCCCTGCTCCTAAAAACCTTGCTATGCTTCCAACAAAATATATAGCTATATTTTTAAATAATTTAACTGGTATTCAAGTATGTTACCTGATGTAGCATATGCACTGAATCTAGTCACTGTAATTCCTTATATCTACTTTATTCTTAATTCTCGAAGACCATGGGATTAATAGTCTTTATCTAAGGTTATTTATTAATAATTCTAACGACACTATTCGTATAAATAAGCTACTAATCCGTCAGCGAAAGTTATTCAAAAAATACCATAACCATAAATCCGATAAAAAACCGAATAGTCTATTGGACATTTTCCATAGGAAGCTATTTTTTTGCTGGAATCCCTTCAGGATGTGCCCAATATCGATATTCACGATATGCGCCAGTCGCAAACCCTGTGCTAAATTTTTTATTTAACAAAATCTGAAAACAATTGAAAATTTCTCATTTTTTTTGCTCCTATTTTCGTTTATAATTCGGAAAATATTGATCCTAGAGAAAAAATTATAAGAAGTTAAAGTTTCGTTATTCAATTTTACACAATATTTCGTTGGCTAGAAATGAAAATTTAATGTTTATTGTTGAAAAAATAGCAATAATTGGAAAAAAAATGAAGTTAATCCTTTAAATGTTTTCGACTTTCTAAACTTGACTTACAAGCTCCATATTCCGCCTAGAAAAACTTTTTAATATGTTTAAAACGTGTGCTAAATTTTCGGCCGGATAGGTTTTGCATAATAATTTTGCAATCCAGCCTACTGGAAAAAAATCGCATATTTTCAAATTTATAGTAGGCCCTAAATAAGGCTCTCAGATAGTTGCAAATTTTTTTACATATAAAAGAAGGCTCAAACTTTCAAACGCTTTTTTGTAAAATTCAAATCGGTTCACTAGGAGAGCCTAGCCTAGGATTCCAGCAAAAAAATAGCTTCCTATGGAAAATGTCCATTATGGTCTGAATTTCTACAGATCCCGCCTAGTCTAGAACTCTTCAATACAATACAATGTAAACTGGGACAGAGTAGGACTCAACGGCAGAAACAATAGATGTCATCCATACCAGTAAGCAACTTATGGAGAAATAATAATATTAGGACTAAGAAAACTAATTGAACGAATTTAAACAAATAACATACCATGAACTACTAAAAGAAATCATTTAAGATATAGTGTGTAAAATAAAGCAACAGAATAAAATAGCTACGACATATATGGAGAGTAGGATCAACTATAACCATCTTTTCAATATCACATGTCTCTAAGACACGTCATTACATAGGACCTCAACAAGGCTTGTATGCAACAATGCAAAGAAAAACCAGAGGGAGGAAACTATGTACAAAATAATTTACAAAATTAAACAAGAAAACGAGTACCCTACATCATTAAAAGATATCTATAGAACTTTAAAACCGGAGGAGACAGGAGTTTATCCACTCTATATAATTGTTTGTCGACTTATCATTTATATGTACCTGCTTGCGAACAGTGCTTGCGTTTAAACATAAATTATCTTTTTTTTGTCAATTTGTCAACTCATTTTGTCAATCAAGTTTTTGTTACCTCCTGTTCCACAATAACTGTTATAGTATGTAATGTGGTATGACCAAAGTTGTAAGGTTATTCTTTATGTACATTTCCTGTGGAATAAATTATATAATATGAATTATGTTAATGTAAAAAAATACACTTACATGACATTAGACCAACTTTGCTCAATCCGAAGTCTGTAAGTTTGATGTGGCCAAGTGCTGTTATCAGAAGACTGAAACAAAAACCAACAGTTTTAAACTTAAAACTTAATATACTAATAACTAATAATAACTTATAAATACAAAAAAAATATTTAAAAATTCCTTTATAACAGGTATAATATTAAAAAACCCTATCGGGCTGCATCACAGAACGTTTTCGGAATTAATATTCCATCATCAGTGCTATCTGGATGTACATGTTTTGAGCCACTAAATACTTGGGTAAAACCCCTTTAAATGTTGTTAAATTAACTTTAAGTTACATTATTTAACTTTATAAACTAGGATGTTTAAGTTACAACAGGAATAGATGACATGGCAACGTAAGACTCCACTGGAGGTTGCTAGTCCTGAGGCGAAGTGTCTACGAGGACTTGTTGATAGCAACTGTTGATACCTTTATAGAGGAATTTTTAAATAATTTTTTTGTGATACATGGTATACAGACAGCTACAGGAATTTAGTTTCCTTGTGGATTTAATATAAATATATTATTCTGCATTAAAAACAATAACATTTTCTGATTTTATTTAATCTATAGTCGAAGCCACATTTAGAATGTAGTGCAGGTAAGATAGGCAATATATTTCCTACGGGAGAATGGCAGACCAAGTTGCCGGTTTGCCCCGAGCGGCGCATCAGGACCGGATTTAAGAATCATAGCACTGGAATATACGCACACAAAACAATTGCCTACGGTTGTTCAACAGACTATCATTATTGTTTCAACTAAAGCATGATTCAATCAGATATGTATAAATAACAGAGTTACATTGTCGAACTAAACAATAACATGAAGAAAAATACTATAAAACAGTAAAATATATCAAAAACTCATTGTCGATAGCTTATCTATATTTATCAATTTTCAATAGCTTCCATTGTCAACACATTCTTTGGGAAATAAAATCATTGTAAAAGCATTAGAAGTGAATCAGTTTTAATCCCCATTGTCCACGCAAAGCAAACATGTCTCTTTGTCTATTTGGGTACTGGTCATTAGACCAAAAACTTGTTGGCAAAAACTATGAAAGCCGTTGCCAGTATCTGTCGTGAATTTCAAACAGGGTGTGACTCTCAGTGTGCAAGTAAAACGTGTGGTGTTAAATGTATTGAACTTTTAATTTGGAAAATTTTAAAATATTTGGAAAAAGAGGTCCAGGAAGAAGAACATCTTGGTTAAATAACCTCAGAATCTGGTTCAATACAACATCTGTGCAGCTTTTCCGCGCTGCTGCAGATAAGATAAAGATTGCCATGATGATCGCCAACATTCGTAACAGATAGGCACATCAAGAAGAAGAAGATATAAAGAAAACCTGGCAATCGTGGTCAAAGGAAGTTTTACCTTTGACAAATGGTGTGGTACAGTTATCGCCTGTACTAAAAGAAGAACATTACATGGACTTTTCCACCAGTACTCAGGGAGTGAAGATTCCATTTGCAAGTCCAAAGGTGTCATATTCGGGAAGAAGATCACACCGAAACTACACATCCTAAATGTTAAACAGAGGGTTGTAATCGACAAAGCCAAAAATGAAATGGTTGTACGCAATAATGCCCATGATAACTGGATCACTGGTTTGGTACAACAAAACGCAGCAGTCTAGCAGTTCGACTGCTTAGTAGCATTCAAAGATTTGCATGCTTCAGTGTCAACCTTTCAGGTTATAGGAGGCAGAGGTAAAGTCTTAATACACACGCTGCTACAGGGTAAGGCTCCTATAAGTGTAATCCAAGGGACATAATAATCAAGGTTGTATCGGAAAATAAAGACAGATCCTGTTTTAGGAATACCCGCCTGTCCGAAATGGTTCGGAGATATAACTTAACAAACATTTTCAACCTACGATACTAAAAAGGAGTGAGAAACCGGTACGCCAGTAATAACAAGCTCTTCGGTTCCAAACGCCAGTAATAATAGACGGTTCCAAAACTAACATTCTGGCTGTTTGAATGTCGTTACTCGGGTTCGAAGAATTTTGCCTATCTTAATGGGTGGTAGTACACCCTTTACAGCATACTTACTAAGCTATAGTCGGAAAATTATTAAGATAATAGCGAGACTGCTGACTGGACACTGTAGGTTTAAAAAAGGTTTTTGGTAGAGTATGAGGAGACCGTAACAATACTATGATATCTAAACATCAGATAGTTAAAACCACAAGCATCAGGATATATGCAGAGACCACTATCAAATCTGTGAAACCTCATCAAGAGGGCCGCCCTAGATGAAGGAGCTTTATTGATGAATAAGTACAATAGATTTGCAAAATTCGCAGTGCGTTAGTCTGTTGCCTCCAGATTTCTACCTATCTAAATTAATAAGATGTAAAATGAATTATAATTTTATCTTAGTAAAATGCTTTGCTTATATATAAATATAAAAGATAAATGATGAACTTACTTATCAGGTTTTAGATCTCTATGCACTATCCCATAAGAATGTAAGTACTCAACAGCAAGTACGGTCTCGGCAAAATAAAATCGGGCCATATCAGCTGGTAGGACTCCAATATTTTTCAACAAACTAGCACAATCGCCTCCTTCAACATATTCCATCACCAGGCAGAGATGCTTTTTAGTTTCGAAACTGCAATACATACTGACTACAAAAGGATTGTCTGCAAAGCTAAGGATATCTCGTTCAGCAAAAACTTGTTCTACCTGATTGCGCAACATTAAGTTGTTTTTGTTGATCTTTTTCATCGCAAATCGTAATCTGGTTTGTTTATGCTTCACCAAGTATACCGCTCCATAGGCACCATTTGAAATCAGTTTGGCAACTTCAAAATCATGTTCGCTTGGGTTACACAGGGTCTTCCTCATAGTGGGAGTTGTGTTCAAAACTACTGGCTTGTTCTCATTCGACCAGTTACAATCTCGTAGTTCCTGTTGAAGTTCTGCTATCGGATCTCGATTTAAACCTAATTTCTGTATAATATATTGTGGAATATCTGCTTTTATACCTTGAACACCTTTTACCTGGCCCTCTGCTGCCTCTAGAAAGTGATAGAATTCTTCTGGATCAAACTCCAAACATTCTAATAAACGGGCCGGCCGAGATATGATTAATAAAAGTTTCTTTATAAAACTTGTCAGTAAGTTAGCTGCACCTTCTGATTTTTCCCTAGTCTAAAATAAAGTTTAAATATTAGTTTACATACTACTTGCAAAAGAAGTAAACAAACTGAGTGATATAGGTACAATGCGTATAGAACAGGTATAATTTTGTACAGCGCTGACTACTGCGACTCCAAAGAGCTTACGAAATCTGGGAGATTATACACTCAGGTGCAAAAAAATCGATCCATGGGTAATATTTGCTGAAAAAAGAAAACGTTTGAAGATATTAGTTTTAAATCAGGTATATATGTAAAAGTATATGTTAGATTAAAATCATTTTTACAGATTATCCAAAAAAATCATTTATTTATAGACATACGCCAAAACTCAAAAATACAAGAATATTCAAAACTTTCTGAAATTAAGAAAAACATTGATAATAAATCAATATCTAGTGTTTCCCCCTCGGGCCCTTATAACAGCCTGTACACGTCTAGGCATTGAGGTAATTAACCTCTGGGACCTCTGATCCAATTGGTCCCATATTTCTTGAAGAGCCGCTGTAAGTTCAGCCAAATTGTTTGGACGGGGTACTCGTGCTCGAAGACGACTTCCCATCATATCCCATAGATGTTCTATGGGATTGAGATCGAGACTGCAAGCTGGCCAGTTCATACGGACAATTCCCACCTCCTCTATATATTGGTTGACGATTCTAGCACGGTGAGGACGCGCATTGTCGTCCATAAAAATAAAATTAGGTCCAATGAAAGGAGCAAAAGGTACCACATGCTGATCTAAAATACTTGTTATGTATCTTGCAGCAGTCATAGAACCTCTATCTACAATAACTAAATCAGTATGGGCTCTGAACTGATACCAGCCCAAACCATAACGGAGCCCTCCCGATAACTTATTCTTTCGCAATATTACATTGAAACTATCGCTCTCCGTGTCTTCTCCAAACCCTTTCTCGGCCGTCTGGTAACCTTAGACAAAATCTGGACTCATCTGAGAACAATACATTGCTCCAATCTGCATCATGTTTTCCAGTTTTCATGTTCTCTTGCAAAAGCAAGGCGAGCTCTGCGATGTTCTATGGATAGTATTGGAGATAGGGCTGGCTTTCTGGAAATATAAATTACCTTCTACAAGTCGTCGACGAACTGTCCATCTGCTTACATCCACATTTCTCACTTCGCTCAGACGATATGCCAGTTCAACTGAAGTAAGATGATGATTTCTCAAACATGATGAGACCAGAAATCGATCATCTCTATCGGATGTACCCTTCTACGACCTGATCCTGGTCTTCTTGTGAAGTTACCACTCAGAGATCTAAAACGCCGAACTGCTCTTTGAACCGAAGATCGACTAACACCCAACATTTCAGCTGCATAATATTGGCTACGACCATCTTGAACTAAAGTCACCGCGCTTGCAGCATCTGTCGGAGTTAGAGACATTTAGGAAGGATAATTAAATAAAAATATAACACGTTTTGAAAATAAAATCACTACACTAGAATGGTTGTTGAATTTAAAACAACATTCAATAAATATCTACTTGCTTCAGACCCTTTTTGACAAAAACCTGAAATACCAATTTGTTTTAAGAAATATAAAAAGCAATATTAAAAATATTATTTTATTTCTCGTATACGAGGGTACAACTAAATTTACATACGTAATTTAATGTCTCTAAAATTATACAACTTCAAATAAATAAGGAATGGATCGATTTTCTTGCACCTGAGTGTAGCATTGTCATGGTATGGGAAAAGCTAGTGGGAATAAAATGGACGCAGAGACAAAAAGAAAAAGAGATAGCTCAGAAGAGGATTTTTCTGTAGACTCTATTCTGTAGAAGGTGTAACTTTATAAACGTCACATCACTCATTGGCTGTAATAGTGGCACATCTCAAAAAAACATGTGTTTTGGGCTAGCAATATGTGTAAATGTTAAAATACACATTTTTTTTTTTCAGCATCAAATTGGCACAACTCATAATTCAATATTAGGCCGTAAGACGTATTATGTGATTAGTCCCAAATATTGGCTGCATTACTGACACTACTCAGTTTGCGTCCAACGCTCAACAGGAATAGGGTACGTTCTTGTCATCAACAATGTCATTTAGTGTTGTGCCAGTATTGCTTGAAAGCGTTGTGTTTTGAATCGATTTAAAATTGTGCTGTCATTGCAAGAATATTTTAAATAATATATATATTTTTTAAACTTTTTAAAAATTAAAAATTAAGTATTTTTTTAATGATAATATCGTTACGTCATATTATTTCTTCTTGTATTTCATAAAAAAAAAATGACAAAAAAACTTAAAGCTGGCGCGTAGTGTCATCACACGCCGCTTTCAGTGAGAATTTTCAAGAAAATGATGAATTAACGATACCAACATTAGGTAGGTTTATTAAAATGTGGTAGAGCAAGTAGGACTTTTTAACTTTTTGAAAAACTGGTACTTAATTTTTATTTTTAATTCAATTTTAGTTTAGAAACTTTTCAAACTGATGAAGGAGAAGTATTGCAGAATATAAATTCTCTTCCAGATAGTGCTGTATTCACAACGTCATTGGTAATTATTGTTGATTCTCAGTCCTCATCTACATCTGAGGATAAAACGAAGTCACCAGAAAATAACCAGAAGCCTAAAAGCCGAAAGCAGCACCAGGACAATCGAAGAGAAATCGAGTCAAAATATTGAGGAACAGTGGTAAACCATATAAAGCTCTAAATAAAACATAGAAATGCGTGGCCGAAACGTCCGCCCTCCCTGTTATACTAAATGTCGATTGAAATGTTTTAATAAACTCTTTGAGGAGGAAAGAATCATCATTTTTCATACACTGCCTTTTTCAGGCACTGACAGAATGGCACAAAGAGCTTTTATTGCCCGGTTCTTGTAAAAAATTCGACCACTGTATAAATACTTATTATAAGTGAACAAGACAAGAAATCTTAATAAGGCTTTCTTTTTTGAAAAAATGGAGAAAAGATAAGAGTATGTAGATATAAAAATTATTCAATCTACGAAGTTGACACTAGGCATAGGAAAACGGAATCAAACCTTTTTCACATCACTAAACTTATTACAGTGTTGAAAGAGAATATCTACTAAACAATTAGGCTAAATATCGTTTAGAATGGTTCTTTTTCAAGGGGGGAAACAGTTTTTCCTTACATCTTTACACCTCTCTTTTCTTTTCATTAATTTATGTAATATTGGTTTTAATAGTTTGTTACGCCACTGTCAAAATACTTAAAGTTTCATTTAGCTTTTGAGGATGACTCTTGTTTTGTCATTATTACCTTTTATTACTGCCATAAGAGATGTGATTTTAATATTAATTAAAAGCTTCAAATGTTGTTTATTTGCAGGTAATGTAATTTTAAAATAATATTATACAACTAATAATATATTTGTTCTTTTTGCAGAGAAACGCAATTGAGTTTTAGTAACGGACCCTTTCTGTTTGAAGAAACAAACATTAATTCATAAGATTAGTTAATATAATCTTTTATTTGTCCGTCCCTTTCTCTCTGTTCAGATTTGCATTTAAGATAAGATGTATCTACACCTGAAATACAGAGCCAGTCGAAGCCTAAATAATTAGCACCCAACGTTAAAGATAGTAACTGCACTCTTATACATTGGTTGTTATATTGTTAAAAAGGGAAATGAGGGACTCTTTCGAGTCTACCAATAAAAATAAAAACGAAACGAGCAGAGGACCCGCTCACGGACTCTGTCTCTACTGCAAATAGTTCTCAATGAACCGAATCAGACAAATCAAGGTCATACGAACAAACCTTCAGTACTGTAAGGCAGCTTCAGCAGAACTTTTTGCTACTCTGAGATAGCGCGTCGCCTTGATACAACAGTCCTGGGTAAACCAGAGTCAAATAGAAGTCCCGAGGACTTGTATAATAGCTAATGGAAGGTGTATAATAAGCCAATTGACTGCAGTGGGACCGGCGCAAAACAAACAGCTTCCAGAGAAGAAAAAATCAGGGCAACCATTAGCAAATACAATAAGTATCTGGAACAACTTTTTTAGAAGCCTACATCAGTTAGAATGAAGTTATATGAAAGGATCACAGCAAAAAGATCTTTAAGGTCACAGTGTTGAAAATATTATGAGAACAAAGAATCTCTTTGAAATCTACATTCTTACCTCTGTTAATAACCTTTCCAAATTTTCAGACATCTCATGAAAATACTGACTGGTAATAAGTTTGCTTTGAGATTTATGTAAGCAGTCTCTAGCTATTTCCAAAACTTGATGATGGACGAAACGGACGATGGGTAAATAATCACAATCTTTTCCAAAATCTAAAATTTTATTTTCTTCGATGAAATTTGCTAGTCTTTCCTCCATTTGTTGGGTTGCTTTCGGGAATCTTTCTTTGTATAATACGTTCATCATACATATTTCGTTGTCTATAACTGGAGATCTACTCGGACTACTGCAAGGAAAACAGAAAGTTTTAGTACAATTTCTAAAAGTAAACGTTTTTTCTTTTAAATTTATTACCTTAAACTCCTAGACCGTGGTCTGTGAAGGGGTGATCGATGACTAACCGATGATGTTTCTTCACCACTTGGTATGGACGCATTACTTTCGTTACTTGAGAAGTGATGAGTTAATATTCGAATATCTTCGGAAGTTGGAATATGTGGTAACTGATGTAATCTTTCTTGACTAGAGCATTTTGACTAAAACAAACATTTTAATTAGATGTTTGTAAAGTGAAGTAATATTTCTAGTATCTAAAAATCACGTCAAATAAATTGAACTTAAAAATAAAATGAGGCTTGATCCAACCGTTGACCGAAACGGTCAAGCTCCGTTAACAATAACAGATATTATCGATAAAGTTAAAAAAGTTTTCTGTAAAATTATAATTAAATAAAAGGTGTTGTAGGCCAGTGAGTCAATATTGTAAATTAGGCGAAAATAAATTTAAATTAAAATTTATTATGTATTTTTGTATATGTACAGGGTGTCCCAAATTGGTATGTTTTAAAGGACATACCGAAGGAGATAGAAAAAAAAGTAGTAAAGACGTCATGACTTCTTTTTTCGATCTGTCAGGAGAAAGGTGTCAATTATTATTACAAAAAAATTCAAATCAAATTCAAAAATCAAATTATGAAGGATTAGTATTCGCATAATAAAATGTTAGAATGTCTTACTGAGCGTTTTGTATCTAAGTGTCTTTAACCCTTTCCGACACGAATTTTTTAAAACGATATATAATTTTTTTTAAGTTTTAGCGATTATTAGAAATATTTTTCTACAATTTTTAAGCTCCTCAGGAAATTTGTCAAATTTGACATTCTGAAGTTACGTCATGTACACTGCAGTGTACACAATGATTAACAGACACATATCAATATGAAATGATTTTTATTTATAAGACTGTAATTGACAAAAACTATTTATTTGGTATGAAAATCTGTAAAACAGTTTTGATTTCGAGCAATACATAATGATACTTGACATTTTGTGCAACGAATATACGTTCTTGATCCACAGTTGCTTCCTTTACAACGAGCGATTTTGTCACAGAAAGTCGGTAAATGGCCAAAGTTATCATAACGAATATCTTCAATCGGACGCACTTGTTTACCAGAAGGACCTGCTGCGTTACCTACAGGAGAACTACCTTGAGGATGTAGAGGATTATTTGAAACTGGTCTCCCCCGTTTTTTGCTGGGTATTTTTCCTGCCAAAATAAGTGCCTCAGCAACGTGTTGTCGAAAATGTATAAGGTCCATGACATTTTTTTGCGGTATTTTCAGCTCCTCCGATTGCTTTCTATATTCCAACCAGCTGTTGGTGACAGCCATGTCAACAGCATGTGACATTAATCGAACAGTCCATTTCTTTGTTCTGATAAACGATCTGTACAAAGAAATAAGAAAATCGCACTTGTCAACACCTCCCATCCCATTGTTATAAAGAGAAACTACTTTGGGGCGTGTCACTTCAATATACTCTTTTATCTTCTTATCCCATCTTCGACATACATCAGAAGAACTTACTCCAACGAAATTGGAACCCAGAGTAACAACTCCGCTATCAATCCACTTGGTTAGTACAACACCAGATTTTCTGCAGATAACGTTCTCGACGAAACCCCTGGTAAGTTTCTTTTTATTCTCTTGGCACATAGTAAAAGGTGGTTTAGAAAAGCGGTCCAACCGAATTGTACCAGCGGCATATATTGGTTTCTTTGACAACCATTGAAATAACCAATAAGAACTGAAATGATTGTCAAAATAAAGTTGTGCTCCTGGAGGTATTTGCTCGGATAGGTGCATTACTACAGCCGGAGACTGGCCAAACAACATATACTCTGCCTTCAGTTCTGTATTTGCACCTTGGTAGACGATGAAATCATATATTGTTCCACTTATCCCACATAATAGGAATAATTTTATACCCCATCTCGTCGGCTTATTTTTAATGTATTGTTTAATATTCACAGCACCCTTAAAAGGAACCATTTGTTCATCGATACTATATACCTCCTCCGGTTCCAACTGCCTGCATCTTTTTCTTATGGTATTGAAAAGGGGGCGTACTTTCCACAGTCGGTCTTCCGGCTGTTGATCTTCGTTGGAAGTGAAATGCATCGTATTTCG
>NW_027314639.1:0-12130 GCF_040954645.1 Diabrotica undecimpunctata | reverse complement strand
ACGCGCTATCTCAGAGTCTATTGCATCTGCAAGATATCAAGAAATGTTACGGAAAAAGGAGGAGATAAAAGAAGAGCAGGAAAAACAAAAACAAGAAAGGAAACGGAAAAGAGAAGAAAAATTAACCATAAACCAGTGTAGCAAGAAAAAGAATTCAAAAAAAGTCAAATGTTTTATTTGTTCAAATGAAATTCAATTGAACAAATTAAAAATGCGATGACTGTAATCTTTATTATCACGAATCTTGTATTCCTGTTAATCATAGACAGCATATGTCACGACGTCAGACGATGGTGATCTATTAATATGTCACAACTGCTTCAATCTCCAAGATAGTGATTCTGATGCCAATAACAGTAACCAAGACAGTGAGGATGAAGACATTGACGAACTTTTCACTCAATACAAAGAAGCACAAAAGCATTTATAAAATTTAATTGTGTCAACTGTATATAGGTACCCCATACTGCACAGAAATCTTAGGTTTTTCCTGTAATTTTCATTTGTTTCTAGTTTTTTTATTGTGTTAAAGCAGTCGTCCAATAACTAATTTTGAGTGTCCTGTAACTAAATAAACTGTCCAATAACTATAATTTTTGTAACTATTTTTAATAAATATATATTGACAAAAAATATTTAACACCTTCTTTAAATCCTTTTATCCATATTGTAATAAACTGTTTAGACTACCTTTTGTATAAATTTCAATTCAATCTGCAGAGAACAATGTGAATTACGAATTTTTAAAGTTGAAATTTTCTTAAGTGTCCAATAACTGTATGGTTTACCCTATCTGCTTTAAAAAGTGACCCGACTTATAATTTAAAAAAATGAGAAAATATTTTTTGATTATTGGTATTGAAAAAAAACTTCGAAACATGACCTAGTTTTATCTACTCATATCCTTCAATAAATTTAATTACAATTTCAATAACCATACTTTAATGACTCTCATCAAAGCACATATATTTCATTATAATATTAAACCAATAGAATCGATATGTGAAGCGCCGAGAGACTATATTGGAATTACATTGTATTAACCTTTAGAGTAACTCTACGGTAATTTCATAAACTACTATTTAAAATTTGAGATTATTATTATAAACGAAATTTATCTCTTAGTTGAATAATTAAAAAGTGTCTAAATGTAATACTAATATAGAAAATTAATAGTATTGAACAATAAAACAAGCTGTCAATAAGACATGATAAGTCTTGCTACTAGTTTAGTCGACCTAGAATTGATCTCTAAAAATAAGACGAACCAGCTAAATTTTTTTGAGAATATCAATTTAAGGACCACAAAAAAGATGTAAAAATGTTTACCAACCCTACAGCTTCTAAAACACCCCTTGTAGGGAAATGAAAAACAAAAATTTAATTGATCTCATGAGGATCGTACAAAAATGGCAAAAATCACGCAACGTTTATCTATTCAACACCTTTATAAAAAATCACTTCCTTTGCAACAAAAATTGCATACGGAAGCTACTCTCTTGACCTTTAAAACGCATTTTGATTTTTGTCGATGGGACACTATGAGTTACATTATCTGAGCTACATTTTTTATTAGACACATATTTTTCTACGGCGTAAAGATTTTTGGTAAATCGATTTTCGAAATTGAAAGCCAGCATGTATGAGTTTTTCAGAGATGCAACTTTTTGGCATCTTTTTTGGGTCCGTTTCCAATAATTGACAAATGTTTGGAAAATATTTGCGCTGATAGATCATTTTACACTTCTACTCTTATATTAATAGTCAATAGAACTCTTTCGACATTTCGCCATAAAAACGACTATGTTAAATATGCATTAATCTTATCCGCATATGTAACGAAAGGAATCTCTGTTTGTCTGTAAACTAACAACTATTCACTACTAACACATGCAAAATAAAACTGTGTGAAACAATAAATCAAAGGTTTAATGTTATATTTTCGAAATTTTGTTATAATTTGAAATACAAAATCACAAAACAGCATTGTTTGATTTTCAGTAAATAATGAAATTCATTTGGAACCATTAGTTTGAATTTTAGATGTTAATGTTGAATATTATTGAATTTTATTCTTTACTTTAAGGAAATATTAAGTGAAATGATATCTCAGGTCTCCGCATTTCTTAAAACAACTGTAAGTTGACTACATTTGGCCCAACTTGACGACTGTAAATTATTATAATAATATTATAAAATATACTTTTTTAGAAATAACTTACTTTCTTCATACGATAAAAATATAATACGAAAAATTTTATGAATTTAGTATACTCAATTAGATTTTAAATTTTTTACGCTCTCAGTAGATTTTAAAATTAAAGTTTATTTAGAATTGTTTCATTAACTTTATAATTATTAAAATGTATTGAATTAATGCACAAACTTTTTAACTTTATTGCAGAGAAAATACCCCTACTAGTACTAACGCCTCGTCTCTCAGACGGCATCGCTTGTCGAAAGTGGGATATCTCCCTACCTAAAAAATTTTAAAGGTTGCCCGTTTATGACTTTTCAAGTTGGGTTGTTATTTATTAGTATTGAGATCGGCAGTCTGCTGCAGGTTTTTATTCCAAATATATTTAGAATTAAAGTGTGATTTCCGTCTTATAGACGGGTTGTTAGTGTTCGTATTTATTTACTATTTACCTAAAAATGGATTAGGGATCCAGTACGTCAAAAAAGTTCAAATGTGGGGCTAAAAACTATGAGAAAAGTCTTTTCAAATGGCTTGACGAGATACATGACGACATAAGCGAAGTTGAATCAATTTGTGATGGAAATGTTGCTATTGGCAGCGATCACGAAACGGAATCGGAAATAGAGGGTAAGTCAAATCTCTTGGAATTATTATGTATATATTGTACTAAAGTTCGGTGTTACTGTAGATCAAGTGAACTGATCTATTCGCGAAATCCGAGCATTGAGGTCATGTGCGGCATACATGGGCTTGGTGGCCGGAACCCACTCGGATGCTCAGCCGGCGAGAACAAAATTTATTTTGCCAAATCGGCCGCTGAGTGGCCGAGCACACACTCTTTTCCGGACATAGAGTCGTCAGCTCAGACTGGCGGCTCTATGGTCGGAACACACGCTCTTTTTTCTTGTTTTTTTTTTAGGGACTCAAGTCCCGACGTAAAGTTAGAGTAACTTCTATAGAGTCAGTAAAGTAAATAGGGAGAAACGCCTACATGTGGCTACCCCTACAGTTACGTGGCATAACAACAGTCAATAAAAACAAAAGGTGTTCCATTACCCAGGGCACCTTAAGTAACTTTCAGATCATAAGCCTCCTCACTTATGTCACACGATGAGGAGGGGTGGAGAAAAAACCTGGGGGGTCAGATAGGTACCACTTCAACTAGCGAAGTGTGACCGGTTTGATCTTCGGACATGTGGATCCCACTCTTACATTGGTATACACATGTCCCTAGGGGCAGGGGTTGATCACTGCATTTGTGTGTGTGTTACTGTAGTATGCGGTCTACCTACCTCGAGGGTGCGATCTACCTGATGCACAAAATAGTGAGATGCAAGAAAAATCTTGTAGAAAAAGTTATTTATTCACAAGTAATAAACATTTGGAGCCTTCCATTATTGTTTGCAAACCCTTCTGAGACAGGAATATGGTGATTAGCCGCACATGTATACAATACTTAATCAACAAAAACAATCTTTATAAAGTGTATAAAACGCATAATGTAGAAGAATTATTTATTGAAAGTATTGATTTGTAAAATTAAAATAGAAATTCTTATAATTTATGCGTTTTATTCATTTTGTAAAGATTTTTTTGTCAAATACAGCGTATACACCGCATCCCTGGGTAGACCTTAAGCTATAGTAGAAACGCGACGGTAGACCGCATAGTATAGCATTACCTAAATCTCTCTTTTTTGTTTCAGAAAATGAAAATAAAGTAGAACAAGCTTATAGAGAAAATAATGTTGACCAAATCAGTGCAGAAGACGATCCAGAGGAGACAATGAATTATTTCTATGGTAGAAATAGATACAAATGGTAAAAAAATCCTCCCACTTCAAATAGAGGCCGGCGTCCACAGAAGAATATAGTTTTACAGTTACCTGGATTACGCCCTGTAGCTGAAATTGGAGATAGTGCAGACCCTTTGCAGGTTTGGAAGTTATTATTCAGTGATAATATTTGCAACATTATTCTTAGATGGACGAATGTGAAAATCGGCAAAGAAAGAGCAAAAGTACAAAAATCAAAATTCACTTTCTCTCAAAACCGTGACATGATATAACTTTACGCTTTTTTGGGATTTTTAGCATTTACATGCTAATTTAAATCAAACAATGAAAACTTAAATACTATTCTTGCTGCTAATGAAATTACTAGAGAAAATAATGAGATGCATTATGTCAAAAGAGATATGTGTTCCTGTTGTCATGTTTGCGATTTGACAATCCCGAAGACAAAAATAAGAGAACAGTGTTGGATACAGCAGCACCGATTTCAGAAATTTTTAGGGAATGTATTAACAACTGTCAGGCATGCTATACTATAGGCTGTAAGTCTTACTAAACAGGCTTGCTAAGTTTTGTAAGGAAAGAAGGAAATCGTGATATTGTTTTAACACACTGTATTATTCATCGCGAAATGCTTGCTGCCAAAAGATTAAGTCCCGACCTAAACAAAGTTTTGACTACTGTGTTCTCTGTGTACTCTTAGTTCGAGATTGTTTGCTCGATTTGCTGTTTGATCCATTCCAATCTCCTTCTACATACCGAAGTTCGGTGGCTGTCCAGGGGCCGGGTTTTAGTCAGATTTTATGAACTTTGAGAAGAAGTATGTATGTATCTTGATGAAAAAAAACCTGATTTGGCAGAAACACTGTGTGACGGAGAATTTATGGCCCAGTTAGCTTTTTTAGCACATATTTTTGAACAGCTCAACATATTGAATCTAGGCCCGCAGGGACCAACTAAAACCGCATTTGACCTTTGGAAAAAATTGATTCATTTAATAAAAAATTGTTGTTATGGAAGTTCGCAGCTGGAAAAGGATCGTTTGAAATGTTCAACTTGTTTTCAGATTTTATCTCTGAAAATGAAGGCTTAAAGGAGGATGTTTTACATTCACTGGTTAAGTCCTACATTAAATCGCTTCAAGATTACTTTGAGAAGTACTTCCCAGCTGATACAGATGTAAGGAAAAATAATCTGTGGGCGATTGATCCCTTTTTTGCTACCCACGATATTAATCTGTCTATTCAGGAAAATAAACAACTTATTGAAATTTCATCCGGTGATCATTTAAAAGTGATAAAATCTCACTGCGAAAATGTTGCAGATTTTTAGATAGAATTACTTGATGAAAGTCCACTGCTAAGTGAAAAAGCTTTGAAACTTCTTCCTTTTCATTCCACTTATCTCTGTGAGGCATCATTCTCAACATTATATGTCATCAAGAATAAACACAGAAATAGGTTGCTAAATTTGAATGCTCCTATGAGACTGGCGTTAACTTCTTTCGAGCCAAATATTGAGAAACTTTTAAGTAAGAAGCAAGACCAAGGGAGTCATTAACGTCTTATTTTGGCGCTATCTATGACTTTTTATTTTGTTTTTTATATTACTTTTGTCTTTCACTATGTATTTTCTTTTTTTATTTTGTAAATAATAAATTTATTAGTAAAACTTCAGTGTTCATCTCATTTTATCTATTATTGGGAAATATTAATAATAATATCTAAGTGGTCCGCCAAGAATTCTGAAAGGTCCTCAGTGGTGAAAAGGTTGAGAACCACTGCCTTAGCTGACTACGGCTGTAAAGGCTGTCCATTAGAAATATTGAGAACAGGATACTGCGATTTAGACTACTGTTATCAGTGATTCAATTTTTTTATATACCTACTTCAAAATTCATCCGTAATTGTCAGTACTGAAATCGATATATTATTTCTAGGTTTTGGTTCTTTTAAATTCCTCACATATTACTGTTTTTGATATTGTCCATGACCATAAATTTTATTAGACGTATACATATATATTACGAGTAATAAAACAGACAGTTTGATATTATACACACAATAATATAAAACAGTTTATAGACAATTTTTTATTCATTTTATAGTGTCCAACTATTATATTTTTCTTTATTATTAAAGATAATCACTGCCAAACCAGTAATTTGTATACATTTATTTAAAATATAAGTACAGGTTGAAAAGTTATTAGGTAGATTAGGATATACAAATATTTAAGTGTTTTATAGGTCTAGGCCATATTCAGGAAATAAGTCAGTAGGTCATGATAGCAATATTATTTAGTTGAAAGCTGGTATTTAATGGAAAATATTGTATGTGTAATTGAATTGAGTAAAAATCAATAGAAGCAAACTTATAATTTTAACACAATATTTTTCCAATCTATTAGATTTGAAGGTGAAGCAGGTATTACAGAAAAAACTCGAAACCCTTTTACTTTTTGTAGATGGCACACTGTCCTTCCGTTTTTTACTGCTGCAGGTCCTGATTTGCGTTACATGCAGGATCATGCAAGGCCACATATTGCAGCAATACTAATAGATTGGTTTCTTAATGAGGATATTACATTTTCACCGTGGCCAGCACAATCGCCAGATCTTAATCCCATCGAGCATGTATGGGATATGCTTCATGAGTCATGAGACAGATTACTTCTCATCTGCACAATGTTTATACTAGACAAGGTCTTCAGGATCTTCTTAAACATAAATGGATTAAATTGCCTCAAAACCATTTTATTGGATAATTTAAGTTTAAGCATGCCAAGGAGGTGTCAAGCTGTAATTAATGCTGTTGAAAGAAACACAGATTATAAAATCCATTTTTTGTTAGATGTTTTCGTTGTATAGTAACTTTTATGTTAAAAAAATATTTATTAATGCCCTTCTTAACTTTTGTTTGATTATTTTATCATAAAAAAATCACAGTACACTACAGTTAAGATGAGTTTATTGCTGACTAATCAAGCATGATCACCATCTGCAACATATAAATTCCTGCTGATCATTCTTAAATCAGGGATGAATTAGAATCTCTAATTAAACAACTCCCAACACCTTTCATTCTTCTCGGAGATTTTTTGGCCACAATTATTCTTACGGCTCTAAGAAAACAGATACAAGGGGACAAATTCTATTAAGCATATTTAACACTATAAACATAAGTTTACTTAGTAATGACCACCATCGATCTTTTATTATGTAGCCCAACTATTATTCCGCATCCACAATGGACATTTTTGGGAGACTTACTAGGCAGTGACCACTTTCCTATAAAATTAACGAATTCAAATGTAAAAGAAGACGAAAATGGAAAAAATATCCAACACAAATAGAAAATGAAAAAGAAGGCCAACTGGAATTTTTTTTTAAATCATTGAGAATAATATATACAAAATAAATGATTTGATGGATGCAAATGCAGCCATAATACAACCATTGCTCATAATTTTCTTTTTTTTTTTTTATTAAATTTGCAAATTTACAATCTGCTATTACAAGCTATTAGTAAATGTAAGTATTGCAAATACATGAGAGGAGAAATTATCCACTAATAACACTCCCAATACTAACACTAACAAATAAAATTAATGTAGGATTATAATTTGAAACTAAAATTGAAATGAAAATTAAAATTAAAATTGAAATTAGTGAATAAAGTCTGTTGGCCACTGTCTCTTCAATCTTCGTCTGACTTCTGATTAGGTGTAGTTGGCTTGCTTCCTCGTTGGGGTGGGCTGGCAGATGTTCTAAATAATTTCTTGTTAGCCTGCTGATTTCGTCTTCAACAAACGGTATACCAGAGTCATCATGCAGTGTTTTGTTACTAGTTTTGTTACTGAGTATTTTGGATTAGATCCTCTGAATGATTTTGGTATTAGAAGGCTTTGCACAGCCCCATAGTTGCACTCCATATATCCATATAGGCTTTATTATGCACTTATACAAGAGAAGTTTATTATCTGTAGATAACTGTAATTTTCGGCCTATTAGCCAATTCATTTGACTTATTTGCATGTTGATTTGGATTTTTTTGCCAAGATGTGTGCTTTCCAAATGGGCTCTTGATCAAGTGTCATTCCCAGGTATTTGACTTCTGTTTTTGGACTCGGACATATGATGTTTCTGTTGGTGAATGTAATTTGATTAGACTTAGTATGGTTAACTTTGATTTTCCATCTATTCATCCAGTCTTGTAGGTTCATGTGTATTTGAAGGTTTCCTGATGCTACTTGGGGGTCATCATCGATTGATATCATGGCGGTGTCATCTGCGAACATGGCTACTGTGGTCGTATTTGTTGTTGGGATATCATCAGTGTATATGAGGTACAGGAGGGGACCCAGGATACTTCCTTGGGGGACACCGGATTTTATGGGATAGTAATAAGAGGTTTCTGTAAGGAATCTGACTTGAAAGTTACGTTCTGTGAGGTATGATTTTAAGAGTAGATAGTGAGGAGTGGGAAAGGATGACTTAAGTTTATACAGGAGACCGTCATGCCAAACACGGTCGAAGGCTTGTTCTATATCCAGGAAGGCAGCAGTGCAAATTTTTTTCTCTTCGAGGCATACATTATTGTTTTTAACAATCCTATGACACTGTTGTAGAGTTGAATGGGCTTCGCGGAAACCAAACTGGTGTGTTGGGATCACTGAATTAATTTTGATGTCTTCTGAGAATCTTTGGAGCAGAAGTCTTTCTAAGATTTTTGACAATATTGGAAGAAAGCTAATTGGTCTATATGAAGTAGTAATATTTGGTGATTTATTTGGTTTACTAATCATAATTATTTGTGCGAACTTCCAATTAATCGAGTAGTAGGCTAATTTCATGATACTATTATATATCATTGTTAGTAGGACAATTGCTTTTCTCGGTAATTTTTTTAATATTAGCCTAGTGATCATGTCGAAACCTGGAGCTTTGTAGTTATTGCATCTAGAAATTTGTTCTTTCACATTATTAGGAGTAAAGCATTTGATTGGTAGCATCATTGGGCATGGAGTGTCTAAGAAGTTTTTAACTTGTTCTTCGTTATTATTGTTATTCAAGTTCAGGTGCACCAAAAACGTTTGAGAGATGTTCAGCAAAGATTGATGCCTTTTCTTGTTCAGTTTTTGCCCAGCTTCCATCGGCTTTCCTTAGAGGTGGTATTTTGTTTGTATTACTTACATGTGTTCCGCTTGTTATTTGAGCGTAAGCTGCATGATTTTGGTTGTATGAGTTCGTATTTTTATGGACATTATTTACATTTGTTCCACCCGTTGCTTGTAAGTCGCGTGATTTTGATTGTTTAAGTTCGGATTATTATGTACTGTATTTCTGTTATATTTCAGTTGATTGTTCGCTGAAGTGTGCGATGATACTCCTTTTGCTCTGTTTCTACTGCTAATTACCTCTTTATATACCATGCATCCTTTGCAATTTGCGGTGTGTGCTCCATTGCAGAGAGCACATATGGCAGGTGTGTCCCTAGGTTTTTTACAATCGGCTGTCATATGGTTGCCTCCACATTTGACACAGTAATAAGGTCTATTACAGTATGTCCATACAATTGGCATCTGGTACACTGCACAATATTATTCTTTTTATACGGTGGCTCAATAACTATTTTCGCGTTATTTATAAATTGAATTTCATATATGTTTTTATTATTTTGATTAGGTTCTATATCGACGTAGAACATCATTAGAGGGTCCTTACTTACTCTGTGTTTTATATTTACAATATTGCTTACTAAATGCCTATGTTTTTCTATTTGGCTTTTTATTATATTATTGGGCACTGTATGATGTAGATTACGAATTACAACTCTGTATGCTCTATCCTCTTTCATTTGGTACGTATGATGCACAATTTTTTTTTGCTGTTTAAATGTCTTACCAGTTTTCGTTTTCGGTATGTTTCTGAGTCCCGGGAATTTATTTTTATTGTGTTGTTCTTTAATGCTGTACAATAGAATGTCTGTTTTTGTTACTTCCGATAGGCTATTAACCATTTTATTGTATTCAGTAACACCATATATAAAAATTGGTGGGGGTTTAGAGGTTGCTGGAGTTTCATTGGTATTTTCTGTACTGTTATTGTTTTCGTTTACGTTTTCATTTTGTAGAATCTGAAATTTATTGCTGGTTACTACCGTGTCTTCATTTTCTGTTTGTGTCGGAGGATAAATTTTGCGTTTTTTGTTACTATGTTGTATAGTTTGCCATTCGTGGATGTCCGATGACTCAATGCCGCTGATTTCCCCTGAAGATTCTTCACTTTGTAATGTATGTGCCATCTCAATCGAATCATAAGCTTCATTTTGAGGTGTAGATAATGTGGGATTTATTTTAGGATTGTATTGACAGTTTGAGGAAGATTGTGATAGTACTTGGTTAGGAACATAATATATTGTTGTTGGTGGGTTGTTTAAAATTTGTGCTGAATTTGGTTGTAAATTTTGTGGAAAAAGAACATTTGGACATTCCGGTTGAATTTGCTGTTGATGATATTGAGTATTTATTATTTGACTATTAACAGTAGCAGTATAAAAATTAACAGTCATTTTAATTGTTAAAACTGTATTTTTTTTATTTTTAAATAGTTTATAAATAGTATAATATCCACTTAATACACGATAATGACGGTAAAAACGAGGCCGGAGCCCGTTTTTAATTACCACTATAAACTGTCGCCTAATTTGTATCGATGTTTGAGAGTCAAATGATTACTCCATAATTTTCTAAGTATAAATAAGTTACACCTCTTGAAGGCACGTTCGTTTTTTATTGGTTTACTGTTTTATCAAATAATATTTCAGGTTTACTCACACGCCTTCAAAAAAACAATACATACAGCTATTCTTTACTGGTCTGACTACTATTTAAAATAATATACAGTCGTACCCTACATTATTGATTCACCAATAAAAAGTAAGAACTTAAAACTAGTTTTACTAATAAGGTGAGTGACAAACCTGTCCCAAATGTATTTGACTAATAGCAAGTTTTGGGTGTTATCGATTAATAACTGGTTTTAATTTGGACGAATCACGTATTCAAAATTATGGATTCACCAACCTTAAAACTTCTTTTAGTTATAAGCTAAGTAAAAAACCTGTCTCAAATTTATTTGACTAATAGCAAGTTTTGGGTGTTATCGATTTATAATTATTGGTTTTGTTTTGGACGAATTACAATGGCAGTTACTTATTTTGAAATTACATTTCATTTAAAAAGACAATCAAAGTGTTTTTCAATTTAGAGGGTCAATGTCACATTAAAATAAAATAAAATACAATGTTTGTTGAAGTAGTTACGTTAGAAAACATTTAACTGCAAATATTTTTTGCATAACGTGAAGCTCGTTGCGTCTACTGTTAAACAATATGCTTCTCTCAGACGTTTTTTTTATTAATCTGTTTATTTACAATCTACTTATTACACTATGAGTACTAAATAAATTGGTTGGTGATGATAGCTTGTGGTAGTGGCCGGCATGTGCCGATTCATCTTGATTTATCTAACCAGATCATAGGAGCGGTCAGCTTTTTTAAAGTGTGGGTTCCAATGCTGAAAATCGCCCCATTCCCCATGTACATTTTACTCTGAGATAGCGCGTGATATTTTTATATATGAAAAACCGTTAACAATTTTTTTAAATAATTTTTTAGGGTAAAGGGAGGAGAGTTTTAGATGCGGTTTTGGAACTTAAGAGCCGCTCTTTGCAATACAAGTCATGATTCAAAAATGTCTGGATCAACAGAAAGATGTTTACGCCTGTTTTATTGACTATGAGAAAGCATTCGATACTATCAAACATGACAAACTCATAGAACTATTACATCTTACAGGAACTAAAAAATCTATATTGGAATTAAACAGCCCACATGTAGAATGAACATATGGTGAGTAAAAAACGTAACCATTTCGAGAGGGGTTAGACAGGGCTGTATTCTTTCGCCACTGCTTTTCAACTTCTACACGGAACAAATATTTCTAGAGGCACTGGAAGAGTACAACGAGGGCATTAAGATTAATGGCGTACCAATAAGTAATTTTTGATTTGCAAATGATACTGTTATACTAACCGATATCGAAGATTTACAGATGGTGCACTCTGAGATAGCGCG
>NW_027314638.1:0-12131 GCF_040954645.1 Diabrotica undecimpunctata | reverse complement strand
ACGCGCTATCTCAGAGTTTTGTGGAGATTTGTTTCATTTAAACAACAAGTTGCCTCATCATAAAATAACTACGTCAGCTGCAAAATATTCGTCGTCATTACAAATGTCCATCAGTCGCTCGCAAAACTATCCGTCGGTGAAAAACATGTAATGAAAATTCTTCAACCTATTGTATCTTATACGAATGATACTTTTCAATTTTCAATATTTTTCTTACAGAACATCGACTTGTATATAATTTTGAGGTAATTCTTCTAAATCAATTGCAATGCTTTGTTTAATAATTTCGTTCGTTGCACTGTTGTGCATTGCACATATTAAACACTTCTTCATGAATTATAACACGATCACCGTAACCGATTATCATTAATAATTAATATTGCAATATGATATGTTTCAGTTAAATGAATTATTTTTAACCTACAACTTATTTCTGTATGGTTTACACTAGAGGTGAAACAAAAATGTCACCAAAAAACGTCAGAAAGAACGAATGAATTATATGAAAAATATAAAAGAATAAGAATTGAAACTCATCAAATGGTAAGAAAAACAAAAACAGACTACTGGGAAAGATTCACAAAAGGACTAGAGATGGATTTCTATGGACACCAGAAACAAGTATGGAGATTCATAACACAACAAAGAAGCGAAATGAAAGAACTAGTTGAAATAGAACACATACAAGAGGATACATGGGTGGCCTTCCTGACAGAAATGTTTAAAAAACAAAACGAAGAACCTTTACCAGAAACGCCAAATATAATAACTCAGGAAAAGACCGAAATCTCCCAAAACGATGTGAAAGAAGGAATAAACAAATTAAAAAACAGAAAGTCACCAGGAGAAGATCAATTACCAAATGAACTCTTAAAATATGGAGGTGATCATCTTGTACAACAACTGCAACTTCTTATTCATAAAATAATTACCACGAACAGAATACCAGATGAATGGAGGAGAGCGATCATGGTGATGTTCTTCAAAAAAGGAGATAAGAAAGACCCCAATAATTACCGAGCAATAAATCTATTAAATACAACACTCAAATTGACAACAAGAATAATAGCGACAAAAATAAACGAACGAATATCTCTGCAAGAGGAACAGCAAGGATTTCGGACAGGAAGATCATGCACGGATGCAGTTTTTGTAATAAAACAAATAAAAGAAAAGTCGCTGGAATACAACAAACCAGCATATATGTGTCTGATAGATTTGAAGAAAGCGTTTGATAGAGTGAGAATTCGGGACGCGATACATTTATTATATGAAAAGGGAATATCACTGGATTTAGTAAAAACCATTGCGAATATATATAAAGATAACATAGCTATGGTAAGATGTAAAGGAAAACTATCGCAACCTATCAAATATGAATCTGGCATTATACAAGGAGATTCGCTGAGCCCATTAATATTTAATCTGATAATGGATGAAATAATAAAGAAAGTTAAAAAAGAAGAGGATATAGAATGGGAGAAAAGAAAATAAGGATAATATGCTACGCCGACGACGCCATAATAACAGCCGAAAATGAAGATGACCTACGAAGATTAATTTAAGAATTCGAAGATACGGCGCTCATATACAACATGAAGATCTCAACAGAGAAAACTAAAGCGATAGTGATATCAGCGGAACCGAGAAGACGCAAACTAGTCGTAAATAACAAAATAATAGAACAAGTGATGGAAACTGAATACTTGGGAATAAAACTGTCAAGCTACGGAAAAGTGGAAGAAGAAGTACAAAAATAAGTGAACATGGTAAACAGAGCAGCAGGATGTCTCAACAACATAATCTGGAGAAACAAATACCTCACAACGGAAATGAAAACCAGGATATATAAATCAACAATAAGACCGATAATGACGTACACAGCGGAAACAAGAGCAGATACGGCGAAAACACAAAGACTACTGGAAACAACAGAAATGAAAGTCTTACGAAAAATAACAAACCAAACTCTAAGAGACAGAGTAAGAAGTGGCGAAATATGAGCGAGATGTGGTATAGAGGAAGTAAACGCGTGGACCAAAAGAAGAAAAGCGGAATGAAATCAACACATCGAAAGAATGACAGAAAATAGAATAGTGCGAATAGCAACAAAAAAATCGCCAAATGGAAGAAGATCATTGGGACGACCGAGGAAAAGATGGTCAGACAACGTCAACTGAGGCTAAAAACCAAAGAAAAACAGGCATTTTGCCTATTTATAAAGTAGGAGGAAGAAAAAGAAGAACTTATTTCTGTGAATTGGTTTGGCAACAGTTACGTACTAGATAGTACTCGTTTATGTCTTACTACATTGTTTTAATACAAAAAATAACATCTTAAGACACGAGTTTACGTTTTTATTCTCATTAGACTAGTTTCTTCTTATGGTGCCCTGCTCGATTATCGTGCGTTGGTTATCAAATTGGCTATATTAATTCTGTTGACGGCAGCTCAGAAAAGGGATGCAGATAATCTTGTTAGACCATTAGACTAGTAAATAATATTAAACCTACTCACATCACATTCACGCTAAAAATAGAGAAGTGTCCCCTGGTATCTATAAACCGAAATATTAGAAACGATGTCAAATATTTGGTTAACAACATAGGTAGTCACCTAAATTGGAAAAAAAATATACTTTACTCCAAACGACTATAACTGGGCAAGCTTTATAAGAAAATGTACTGGTTTATAAATTGGAAGTCAGGTTTAAGTATCCAAAACAAGCTTCTTCTCTATAAAACCATAGTACGACTGGTATGAATGTATGAGATTCAAATCTGGGGAATTATCAGTAATGCAAATATGCAAAGACTACAGAGATTCCGATCCAAAGTCCTGTGTGATGTCTGCAATGCCCCATGGTATGTGCCAAATTATGTTATTCGTCACGATCTGAATGTTAAAACTGTTCAAGAAGCAACCGTCATTCGGTGTACAAACTAATTAAAGAGTCTATTCGACCTTGCTTAGGTGACTAAAAAGGCTTGATCTTCTAGACTTCACCACCGCTAGGAACTAGATAGAAGTTACTTATTTGTATAAAAGTCAGAAATTTGGTAACGTAAACTAAATACAGGGTGTCCAAAAACTCTCCTGACAAACGAAGACCGGAGATTCCTCAGATAATTTTAAGACGATTTAACCCAATTCACCTAGTCCGAAAATGCTTACTAATGGAGCTAGAGATCTTTGAAGATGGCTGCTTGCAATTATTTTTTTTAAATTCCTCCAGAACGCTTCTATTTAGAAAAACTAAAACTGGTACGATTATTTATTTACCAGATTTAAATCAATTCCATTACTTGCTAATTTCTAGTACCGGTCATAGGCGTCGGTTTTGGGTAGGTCAATGGCTATTTTAACGCATAACTTTGTTGTGTTTAACTTTTAAGCATTCGTGATACTAGATTATTAGATTTTCAGGTAGTCTAGTACTAAAAGGTACTCCTATTTTAAGTCGGTAGGATACACCGTTTTCGAGAAAAATCGATTTGAAAATTTTTCGCTTTTTCGTCATGAAAGTTAAATTAATATTTTTTGCACTAGTTGGCTTTGAAATGTCAACAGAAGTATAACCTACGTTTTTCATTGTCAAATTGTTGTCAGTCTTTATATATCTGTCAGTATATAAGCCTATACCAAAGACGCAACATAGGCCCGTGGGAATAACCGTTTAGAGCGCTATAAAAGCTCCCAAAATCCCTTTCAAATGAAGGTTTAATTTCAAAAAAGCGAACTGGGCAAAATTTGCTGATGAATTGGAAACACAGGAAAAATATAGTCCCGATCCCCAAAAAATATGACGCGTTCATCAAACTTGTAAAACGAATCTCATGCAAACACATACCCAGAGGATGTCAACAACATTACATATCTGGTCTGAACGATGAAGCAAAAGACATTATGACAAAGTACACCGAAGAATATAGTAAAGACCCATTTAGCGAAGTTACGGCAGAGATAGGGGAGAGACTGCAGCAAACACTAAGTGCCTCCAGACAACAACGGTGGAGCGAGACTTGTAAGTAAAATGGATATGACGCACAGTAGTAAGCAGGCTTGGAATATGATCAAAAAACTTAATGGTGATCCCACAGAGATGAAAGAGCTATGTGCAATAACGCCAAATCAGATAGCCCACCAACTGCTTCTGAATGGCAAAACAAACAATCGTTGCAAAACGCCAAAGATTATAAGAACTCAAGACCAGGAAACAACTCTCTTGCGGATCACCTGGAGTGGACGAAATCCTAACAGAGCAGATAAAACACCTCGTTCAAAAAGCGAGACAATGGGTGCTCGATCTATTTAACATTTGTCGCTCTACCTACCAGATTCCAAAACTGTGGCGTAAATCAAAAGTAGTAGCCCTTCTGAAACCTGGGAAAGACCCTGAACTACCGAGTAGCTACCGTCGGATATCCCTGCTATGCCATTTGTATAAATTGTATGAACGCCTCATTTTAAACCGCATCCAGGAAAAATTAGATGCAAAACTAATCCCACAACAAACAGGCTTCAGACCAGGTAAATCATACACAGGCCAAGTGCTGAACCTAACAGAATACATAGAGGAGGGATTTGAGCAGAAAGAGATAGTGGTAGTAGCCTTGATAGACCTCACAGAGGCCTATGATACGATAAACCACAGAACCCTGCTAACTAAGATCTATAACACTATGCTTGACTACGACCTGGTAAATATCATTAGAATACTGTTGTGTAATAGACGTTTCTACGTTTTGCTAAATGGAAAGAAGAGCAGATGGAGAACCCAAAAAAATGGCCTATCTCAAGGAAGTGTTCTGGCGCCGAATTCAGATCGTTTTGATTATTCCTAGAGGTATCTCTGTTGCGTAAAATAACTGGATAACGTCCTTTAATTTGACCCGGTCAAATGCCTTCTTAAGGTTCAAGAAACCATAGATATGCCGGTTTGTTCTATTCTAAAAATGATTTTGCCACAATATAAATATAGCGTCGGTGCATGAACTTCCCGACCTGAAATCTTCTGTTGTTCTTTTGCTAGTGTTATAATTTCCTCATCTATATATATATATATATATATATATATATATATATATATATATATATATATATATATATATATGTCAAAAAGTTTAGGTGATAGACCACATCCCTGTTTGATAACTTTGGTTGCGTTGATTGTTGATTTCATTGCCCAACTTTCTTTACACCTCTGTTCTTTTTTATTAAATTCAAATATAAAGCAATAAAATGCTTTTTATGATCGACTATTAAAAAACCTTTTTCTTTGTTCGGCTTGAATGTGCTGGCTCAGAGATGCATGGATATGAATCAGAACATGTACTTATGTTTTGTAGACTTTGAAAAGGCATTTGATAAGGTTCAACATAAAAAGCTTGTAGATATATTAAAAAGCAAAAATATTGACAGTAGTGATATGAAAATTATATCCAATTTATATTGGAATCAAATGCCAAGGTAAGAGTTGACAAACAGTACACCCGACGATATTAAAATACAAAGAGGAATCCGCCAGGGTTGCGTGCTGTCCCCCACCACTTTTCAATGTCTACAGTGAAGCGGTATTTCAAAAAGCCCTCTCAGACTCAATAGAAGGTATATCTATCAATGGAGAAGTTTTGAATAACTTACGTTTTGCAGACGATACAGTAATAATGACGGATAACAACAATGATTTACAGAACGTAATGCAACGCCTTAATGAACGCTGTCATGAGTACGGACTGAAGATAAATTTAAAGAAAACAAAATGCATGATGATGACTAAATCTGCACATGCAAATATCCAATTGACTATTGAAGATACTGCAATTGAGAGTGTTAATAACTATAAATACTTAGGAACGTGGATAACATCAGATGTAGACTAAACCAAAGAAATTAGGACACGCATTGAAATAGCACGTGCATTATTCATTACACTTAAAAAGTTTCTTTATTGTCGGGATATAAGGTTAGAACTACGTCTGAGAATGCTTCGATGTTACGTGTTCTCTACTCTTCTTTATGGCTTAGAAGCGTGGACACTAAAACAAGTCGATCTGAATAAGTTGGCCGCCTTTGAATTTGGTGTTACAGAAGAATCCTACGAATATCATGGATTCAAAGAATGTCAAACGTGGAAGTAACTAGAAGGATAGGAAATGAGGCGGAAATAATATTAACTATCAAAAGACGAAACTTGAGTACTTAGGACATGTGATGAGAGGGCATAAATACGCATTATTACAACTTATTATGCAAGGCAAAATCCGAGGAAAGCGAAATGTGGGAAGACAAAGAATATCCTGGCTTAAAAACTTAAGGGAATGGTTTGAATGCAGTAGTGCAGAAATTTTTAGAACGGCAGTCAACAGAGTCCGCATAGCCATGATGATTTCCAACCTTCGAAAGAAGATGGAACTTAAAGAAGAAGAAGCTGAAATAAAAACAGAGGCGAAGTTCAAGAAAACTTGTAGATCTAAACAACTGCAAATTAGAATCGAATAAAGATATGGAAATTAAAATTACAAAACAAATTTGTAAAAATAACAAGAACAAAAAGATCAATAGCACGCTCAAGGAAAAGTTTTTTGGATAACCAACACGGGCTAAGCCAACTGCAAAACAATAACTATTATATTGACATAAAAAAGATAAACTTAAAAGACGTCTGGATTAATATAAATCTAATTAGTTTATTTAAACAACTATATAAACGTATTGGCTATTGAGCGTGTTATTACAATCGGTTTCTTATTGTAATAACTTGAAACTCGCTTTCTGCTTTAAACAAATCATAAATTTACTACGGATTGGCCTACCGGTCAAAACAAGATTCGATTTATATAAATGCTTCAGGCAAAAACGTTACTACAATATGTAATTTTCAAAGTTATGAGTTCGACTTACTCGGTAGTTTCTACGTCCAATGTAATTCTGAACCGTTTTTATTAGTAGTATTGAAAGTATCTTTAAGCGAATAACTCCGTTTAGACTAATACTAAGCTAAAGCTTTTGTCAACATTATAATTACATAACAAGACAAATAACTTCATTGATTTTAAATTTTATGTTGGCGTTTGAAGGTACACTTAACGTAAGGACGGGAAACGAATCAAAGATTACTTCATAGAAAAAAATATATCATCTAGAATCTAGATGGTGTCATCTTTTAACTTTGTTGATATATGTTCCGAAAAATTTTCGCGGTTCTTCTTCTTCTCCCTCTTTATAAGCAATCCTGCTTGTTCATTGGCGGATTAATACCTCTATGGAAGGTTGTCACTCCATCTTTTTGGTGTGGCTGGATTGGTGACTAATTCCTTGCCATTTTGTTAGTTAGTTAGTTAGCTAGTTTTTCCTAGAGCTAAGATTAATACTATTACATATGATTCATGCTTCAGAATTAAACAGGAGGAAGCATACTCTGATTGGAGATAGATTAGATCTGGTGTCATACAAGGAAATATTCTTGAATCAGTTTTTTAATATTATACACCAGTGATACCCGTGAACTAAATCAAGAGACTACAGCCGCAATCACTGACGATGGCAATTATCTCATTTGAAAATCGTCATGAAGAGCAGTGCACAAGCTGCAGAACTTCTTAGACCAGATGAATAATTGGACTAAAACATGAATAATCAAGATGAACGAAACCAAATCGATTCACACTGATTTCACTAATAAAAGTAGACAATATATAGAAGAATAAATTTGGCCCAGGTTGCAACTAATAATATTGCAAAATATCTGGACATCACTCTTGATGCAAGACTCACGTGGAACATTTTAAACATAAAAGAGAACAACTTGGAATCAGCTATAACACATATATTGGTTGATTGGACGTGACTCTAAATTAGCTATTCATAACAAGTTACTACTCTAAAGTCACATCCTTAAGCCTGTTTGGAGTTTTGGCATAAAACTATGAAGTTGTGCCAGCGAAAGTAATATACAAAAAATCCAACGTTTCCATAACAAAGTACTAAGAAATATATCATTGATGTTCCTTGGTACATTAGAAACAGTAACAACCGCTAAGACCTGGGGATTGACACCGTTAGACAGACTATCTCTAAGACAGACAGACACATCTCTTCCGATTCAGTTGATTTAGTGTTTGAGAGTGCCTCAAACACTGTTCATCGTTTGATGTGTTACAAGCTTATAAAAGTTTAGTTAGTGTTAGTTTGAGTTGTTTAATTACCAATAAGTTACCTATTGTTCTATCGGTGAACATATTGTAATGTTACTCCAAAAGGAGAATCATAAAAAAACAAAGTTTCCAGATAAACTTATTAAATCGACAATAAAAAAACTTGTACGTAAAATATACTAAACGCTTAAAGGTACATCGAATTGCAACAATACATATAACACCAATACGCAGAGGCTCACGCGGTATAGGCCTAGTGACAAAAACGAGATTTTAATGTGTTTTATTTAAAATGTAAGTCTCCGCAGTGATTTTAAACTTAAGTAATTTTAAAAACTTAAAGTTAGTGACTTAAAAAACTGTCACTGGGTATTTTACTATATAAAAATGTAATCGTAAACAAACCACTTGCTTTTTAAAACATTGTAAATAAAAATGGAATTGCAAAGTGGAAACAAATTGTAACAATTCTGGTTGACTAGAGAAGCTCGTAGGGTAAATACCATGATCGTAAATAGTCGCATTTCATTTATGCACAAACACAAAAGGTAGTTTCAGTTCTTTTTGCTGAATTAAAATCATTGTGACAATCAAAATCATTAGCAGTTCAGTCATTCACTTCGCTTGGTAGACGAATAATATTCCTGTAAAATAGTACTAATCACTCGGTTAAAGAATGTAATGATAAAATATGCGATTGTTAATGAGCAAACGCGCATTATTTTTAATTATCCTTCAATATAACTATGTTGTGCACCGACGACATCATTGCCACCATAAGAACTCCATTCAGAATGTGCAATAATAGTAGAATACCGAGAAAAATGCAGAGACATCGGAAAGGTTATTCATGATTGGAATAAGAGAACGGAAAAAACTACAGGTTAAATATTTTCTTACATGTAGCCAGTAAAAGAGTGGGATGATTAAAAAACAAAGCAGATGGGTCAAAATTTAAAAGTAACACTTTTTAATCATAATGGTAATGCTTCGAATGCAGCACATGGGCAATAATAAAGAAAAATGCTAATCAAATTCAAATTTTCAGATACAGAAGTTCAATATGTCAAGTTGAAAATATAATAACTTTAAAGCAATGAAGTACGCTAGTGATGTATATCATATCTACATAAGCAATATATTAATTTTAAAAGATTAAAAGTACGTAGAATATACAAATCTTCAGAAAATAAATGATTGTCGAAAAAATAATGGGTGTTTATAGATTTATTAGCAAATTCCACGCTGCGATCTATTGAGACTCCGTTTAAAGATCTGGTCTACTGGCACGGATCGATCCCACCGTAAACTGGTAATCACAACGGAAATAAAGGCTCGTACGAAAATCTTAGCCAACTAGGATTGCCTAGTAAAGCCTTTCTACACTCGAAACTCCAAGAGATATCATTGTCATCTTTTAATAAAAAGAATATGGCCTTAGAGGCATTCAAGCATAATCCGATGGATGGTAGCTTCGCACCATTACCCGCTCTAGTACGTCAACCAAATGTCCGAACCTGCGGTTCCTTTCGTACTAAGCAGGATTACTATCGCAACGACGAGTCTTCAGTAGGGTACAACTAACCTGTCTTACGACGGTCTAATACCAGCTCACGTTCCCTGTCTATGGGTGAACAATCTAACGCTTGGCGAATTCTGCTTTGTAATGATAGGAAGAGCCTGACATCGAAGGATCAAAAAACGACGTTGCTATGAACGATTGGCCGCCAGTTATCCCTATGGTAATCTTTCTGACACCTTTTGCTGAAAACTTTTCGCCTTTTGCTTCGCCTTGATTTTGCAGTCCCTATGCATAGTGAACATCAGGATCAAGCCAGCTTTTGCCCTTTTGCTCTACGCGAGGTTTCTAGCGTCACTGAGCTGGCATTAGGACATCTGCGTTATTCTTTGACAGATGTACCGCCCCAGTCAAACTCACCGCCTGGCAGTGTCATCGAATCGAATCAGGCTGGAGATAAGTTGACGCTCGAAACGAAACACACGAACGCTATCCGGGTATCCGAAAGACAGACCTTATCGGAACCACGAAACCGACGAACTTCACAACGCAACGAAACGTCACTCCGTGCCCTTAGCTCAATGATACCATGCCAGTCACCGCCTCGTGAGCGAACGACGCACGAGTAAGTAAAGAAACGATGAAAGTAGTGGTATTACACCGGCGATGTTTCACCTAATTAGATAAAGATGCCAGAACCAATAAAGTATTTAACTGGCTAAATCTAACAATCATAAATTAAAGACAATGTACAATTTGTGCATTTGTAGAATGTAGATAAAGCGGTCATTTGGTCTCCTAGACCTACTTTTCCACGCTGCAACTGAAAGACCTTTTGATTTGAACGAAAGATTGTATTATTGTATGGAAGTTAGTGGAGGTCATTTCAAGCAATACTTTCGTTCGTTTAAATCTTTTTGGGTTTTTATTTATTTTTAACTTTAGTTTATTTTTAACTTTAAAACGTGATTTGTGGGTAACTAATTAATTAAAAACTCTGAGATAGCGCGTAAAAAGCTAGATCCACCTTCAATTGGATGGGGGGCCTTCTTCAAGAGTCACAACCCTCCGTCTTGATACAAAAGTAAGAATGCTGCGGTGCTACGTCTTCTCTGTCCTTTTGTATGGTGTTGAATCGTGGACCTTGAACGAAGATATGTGCAGAAAACTGGAAGCATTTGAGATGTGGCTATATCGGAGAATACTTAAGATCACGTGGACTGACCGAGTCACAAATGAGGAGATCCTCAGAAGAATAAATAAGAACCGAGAGGTACTGACTACCATCAAATCTCGAAAGTTACAATTCTTCGGACATATTATGCGAAATGAATTCAGATATGCTCTCCTTCAAGCCATCCTACAAGGAAAAATATTTGGAAAACGAGGTTCAGGAAGAAGAAGAACATCTTGGTTAAAGAACCTTAGAATCCGGTTCAATACAACGTCTGTGCAGCTTTTCCGCGCTGCTGCAGATAAGATAAAGATTGCCATTATGATCGCCAACATTCGTAACGGATAGACACATCAAGAAGAAAAAGAATTAATTGAGTATAAAAAAATAAAAACAGTTGAATAAGTAATAAAAACCCCTTCCAAATTATCGGCCATTTGACTCCTCGTCCCATTTAACAATTTCTAGGGATTGCAATCTTCAGCACAGGATAAAGTTGCAAGCACTCTGAGATAGCGCGTGAATCGCACTTATTAGCACAGCATATAAAGTTCTATCAATTATCTTGCTAATGAGGCTCACTCCGTATTTAAAATATATTCTAGGCGACTACCAATGCTGCTTTCGTGCTAGAAGATTAACAATAGATCAAATATTTACGATGCAATTTTAGAAAAAATCTGGAAATTCAACAGAGATGTACGCCAAATTTCGTAGACTTCTAGCAAGCATATAATTCGATAAAAAGAAGCAGACTATTGATAGCAATACCATTCATGGGAATACCAAGAAAATTACTGGAACTAACTCAAATGAGCGTGACAGACTCATATGCACAGGTAAAGATAGGAAACAGAACATTGATGCCACTTAGAATAACATCAGGACTTGGACAAGAAGAACCCTTTTCACCCTTGCTGTTTAATTTGGCCTTGGAATATGCAATAAGTAAACTATATAGTAAATAATATATAAGTAAACTATAGAAGTGAAACATGGACTGTACATCAGCGGAAAATAAATAAGCTGCTGATATTTGAAAGGAAGGTTCTCAGAATTATATTTTGTCCTCAAAGAGATGAATTGGCAGGAGAAGGCGTCGTAATGCTAAATTGTTGACTTTTTATGGCATTGAAAACATCGTCAGACGTATATAATAGCTAGCCGGATAAGATGGGTAGGTCATGTGGTAAGATCAGAGGAAGACAGAGTGCTAAAGACAATGTTTTTTGAGAGACCAGACGGTAGAAGACAGTAGGCCGTCCCACTCTGAGATAGCGCG
>NW_027314637.1:0-12136 GCF_040954645.1 Diabrotica undecimpunctata | reverse complement strand
ACGCGCTATCTCAGAGTGTGACATGTTTCATATTGTTGCCATGACAACATTTTTCCCTCCGCCGTAAAGAAATGGGAAAAAAACTGCTGCCGGCGGAGACATCAAACTTTGACAGGATCAAGTTAGATAAGTAATGTCATCATTATTTGACATTTGAAGAAAAAACGTATTTTTCCCATTTTAAATATTTATTTATATACACCTTTTACTCAGCTTAGGAATATTTTAACAGATTCATTGTCGTGAAAATACAAGACAAAAATTCGTACTCCTTGCAACGATTTAGTTTGTCTACCACATTGGGTATCACTTATAGGGTGTTGAAAGTAGGGACTGAGCAATTTTTGCCATCCCTCAAATAGGGCACAGCACAAACAATCGGTGATTAACTCAACAAAAACTCCCAAATAGCATCTTGAGCCCAAATTCACGGCTTAACTTAAAAATTACCGGTTTTGAAGACTACATGCCGAAAGTTATCTCTTCCAAATCCAAATCCTCTCTAACTCTTCTATAACTGCAACTATAGTTCACTTTACATTACTGTATCAAAATTCCCGATATCAAAAAACAAATAACGAAAAACCTTTAAGAATTTAAAAAAGAAAAATCCGGACTAAACAATGACCTGACTTCTATCGTGATCCATTGTAGAGTGATGTCATCATCCAACAACTGGTCTCTCGGCCGCATCAGCGAAAATATTTCTGTTTATTTGAAGCGCAATATCCAATCGGCAGATTCAATATTAAAAAAAGCAATTAGTGTTATAATATACAGACTAGAAATGTTTATATTATCAATCTCTGCGACGCAAAAGATTGAGAATATTTTTTGGTATTTTAAAATGTACGAGGGGAAATAGAAATGCTACACCCTCAGTATTAATAGATCAAATAAACTTACTGCTGCAGACTTCTTTAATTGAAAAAAGAATGATAAGCATTAATAATGGAAGTATTTGTTAATCTATAAACGATTATAAAACTTCAAAAATAAACTAAACAAAAAAAATTTAAACATTGGTCTTAATTTATACCGTTTTATTTTGTTAAATTAAATGTTTATAAAATACATGAAGCGTTTATTTGAAAAACAACACATGTCTATTCTTTGCAAATTTGACTTTATATGTTGGTTGAATAGAATAGTAGTTTCTATATCGATTATATATACATATATATAATAATATACATTGAGTTGTGTAGAAATCCCAGATGTTCGGAGTAAACTACATAGAAAATTCGGATAGTTTTAGAAAAACAACAGATGTCCATGCGGTTTGTTGTAAAAGCAACACTTGTCAGATCTCAGTCAACGGTCATTGCTAGGCGTGAATGATCTTGTCTATAAATTTATCAGTTGTGTGTTTGTTAATAACAGGTGATGTTTGTTTTGTTTGTATTAGAAAAATAGTTCAGCATGACCGAAACTGTTCAACACAATACCTCTAATTAGTGAAATTGAATATTGAATATTGAAAATTGAAAGTGAATCAGTGAAATTCGAACTACAGATCAACCACGAGAACGGAAAAGTTTATCGAAGAGAAACCATAAAGCAAGCTAAAACACACGGAGTTGCTCACAAAACGCATAAAGGTGATAAGGATGTTTTAGCCCGAACAACAGGAAATGGCTGTAGGTAAGTTTTTCGATAATAACAAGCTGTTTCCTCAATGCTTATGGCTTCAATCTTGGTTGTAGGTGTAAACGTTATCGATGCTTTTATGTAGTAACACAGGAGCAACGTTCTGACTTACTGAATATGTTTAATAAATAGGAAGACCAAAAATGAGCAGGATTCGTATTTATCAAGCCCCATTAGCGTTACTTCTGTCCAGAGAAGACGCAGTCGTATTCCACAAGCTGTTTTACCTAACAACAGGACTACTAGTGACAGTGGAAATGAAGATACAAAGCTCGACATTAACAAGGTACACCACATGTAGCGTCTTTTATGCATTAAATTCGACAACCGGGAAAAGACGTAAGTATTTGTGCCAAAGCTCTTCTTCGTATTTTAGGTGTTACTGAAATGCAGATCCGTCGAATTAGAAATAGCTTAGCAATGAGTGGATGTTCACCAAAAAAAGCCCGGACCAAGGATACAAATAGGCCTAAGAAGACACACCCTGCTGATATAGAAAACATAATAGCTAACATTTCTTCATTCAAAGGCCGCCAAAGTCATTAGACACGGAGACTGGACAAAAGAAAATTTATCTACTATCATAGTTAAATGTAAAAAATATGTACAGAGCCTTTAAAGAATTTCACTTACAGTCCAAGATTTCTTACTTTGTTTATTATAACATATTTCAAACTCGATTTAACATATCTTTTTCTTACCCCAGATGTGACACTTGCACATTCTGTGATGAAACTGAAACCCAACTCAAACTACCGAATATCGAGGAATCATCAAAAAAGGAACTGCTTCAAGTGAGAAACCTTCGTCACGCTAAAGCAAAGGCATTCTATGATATAAAACGAAAAACTGAACATAAATGTCAGCAAAGTAATAATGTATCTGCACTAGCCTTTGACTTACCTACAAATAAAGTTTTCTACAGCAGACAACTTTGATACTATGTATTTGGTGTACACGATATCAAAGGCAATGATGTCTATATGTATCTCCATCACGAATGAATGGCTAAACATGGTCAAAATAAAGTAACTTCCATGATATTTCATTATCTAAAAGATCATAAACTCGGTAAAATGAATAAAATATGGTTTTTCTCTGATGGTTGCCCGAGTCAGAATAAAAACTACATATTTATCCGCTTTTCATATATCCTGGTGCATGTACTGAAATTAGGATTAGAGATAACAAACGTATACCCAATGCAAGGACATTCATACATACCTTACGATAGTGACTTTAGTCTCATTTCTCGTGCAAAAAAAAAGTAGTTGTTGATGTTCCATGAGAATGAGATGATCTTATTTAACAGTCAAGATTTAAACCTTCTACATTTAAAGTGGTTAATGTTGGGAAAGAAATTGACTGGTTTTTTTATGGACGAAAGCTTTAAGGATTTATTTTTAAAGAATCTAAAACCAAAAATTTCATTGAAACCAGTAAGAATGTGCCAAATATCTGAAAAGTATGTTGGACAAGTTTTAATACGTCAAAGTTTTCACGGCCCATTGACATTACACACCAATACTGGAAAAACAACAGCAAAACAAATAACTATGATACCGAATAAAGCCAAAAATAAAATATGTCAACCAAAGTTTGGCGATCTAATGGATCTTAAGAATCCTCTTAATAAAGAATTTTATCTTAATCTAGAACCAGAATCCGGGGAAACCAAGGATCATACTCCAGTCGTAGAACTATTTAGCGATGATAATAGCAGTGGTTGTGAATAGACATCATAAAATTTTTTGTTATTTCTACGAGGATATTGTATATGTTCATTTTCCGATAAATTTGCAGGATTTTACCGATTTTTGTTTAAAAAAAACGGGTGTGGAAGTCCAGTGGGACTGCCGGTGGAAGTTACACTTCTATACACGCATTCGCGGTTACAAATTTATTTGGGAGTCAATCTGCACAATCATTACATATGTAATTCTATAGGTAAGACATAGCAGAAAGAGAAACAGAATTAATAACAACTTACTAACAATAAAGGATTGACTGCAGTAAACTTCATTGTTTATTTTGTTATTAATATAATAATACAATACAAATTAAACTGCAATATTCATAAGTATTTAAAAATGACAATAATATACATAAAAAAATACACTACAATACAGTGCAACATAATTCCATATATAATAATACAATACAAATTAAAATGCAATATCCATAAGTATTTAAAAATGACAATAATGTAATAATATTATTAAAAAAGTCCTCCACCACTGGGAATCGAACCCCGGTCTCCCGCGTGACAGGCGGGGATACTGACTACTACACTACCAAGGACATAACACAAATATATTTCAAAATTGACAGTTCTGGATCATACAGTGATTTATTATTATTTTGAAATACAAAAGAATAATATAATTATGAACATTTAATAAATAATACAAAACATATCACATAAATAATAATATTAATAAATATTTTATTATATGTATAATATTATGTGTATATATATCTTTATATAATATATATATATATATATATATATATATATAATATTAAATTATATATACAGAAGGAACATTTTTATATTCGAGAGAGGAAGAGAGAGAAAATATATCCTCTGTCTCTCTCTTACTCATTATCTTACATATGTAATGGTTTCACAGATTTACTCCCATACAAATTTCCAACGTGGAGCGCGCGTATAGAAGTATAACTTCAAAAATCAATCAAAACATGAAATCAACTTGTACAATTATTTTGATATCCACATTCCTTCCAATGAATATCTTAGTAAAAGTAAGATTTGAAATAAATTGAATCTGGGCAGTTTTTCTTAATTTGCCAAAATTTTAATTTTTGGAAGTGTTGTTTGTTAAATAAACTCTATACATAAAAATATTTTTTATTTTTAAGTTACAATTTATATCAGCTATGAGCATGAGCACGTGTGCTTGGTCGTATAGTAATTTTCAGCGATTTCCAGTTGGCAAAAGTTTAAACAACATAGCAAAAAACTTATTAATAAATTTACTAGACTGTTGGGTCAGGGATCAGTGAACCGAGTATATCTAAAGTAGGTTAATTTTAGACGATACTGTGTTGATTTTACTTTGGTACTTTCGCTTTTTCAAACAAAGTGTTAAAGTTGACAAATAAAGACAACAATCACGAAAATGGGTCGATAAAAAAGCGCGAGCCCGAATATTTTTTCATTAACGTAATTTACGGATCAGTTCTTCGAGAACACTCCTAAAAATTTCAATTAGAAGTTGACAAAGACGGCGATTTGCATGGTCCATTGACAACTTGATTACAGAAAACTGGAATGGATGCTCTACGCTCTTGAGCTCTCAGATTAAATTCACCGATTTCGATAAGAAAAAAGGACAGTTTGATGGTGGCAGCAAAGTAAACCAACGGTGGTGAATTAGAGGACAGGGAGGAATCTAGGAATGTTTTGGTAACAACCGGAAAATTTACTAAAGAATACTTTACAAATTTTGTTTAATATTTCCGTTATATATAGAAAACTCACGAAACCTTAATTAAAACCGAATGATAAACCGTTTAATTTTGCCCTTTTTATTCAAGATTAAAATAAACAAGAAATAATATTTAAACAAAAAACAAGACAAAAATGTTAACATAAATCATTTTTCTACAGCAGTCCCGAAAATAAAACTTTCGGTATGATTTATTAAATCGAAAGTACCATTTTACATAACTCGTACCGAGAGTAGCTACTTTCGGGACTAATTTTTTCATTTTCGAGACGATTTTGGGTAGTTAGGTAACGGCATTGACAATAACATCAACTTTGTATTTTATTATGACAACGAAAATATTAGAAAAAGAACTATTGAGAACAGTCAAAAGAAGAAAAACCAGTTATTTAGGGCATTTGTTGCGCAACGAGAAATACTACATCCCTCACTTGATAATAAAAGGCAAAATAGAAGGAAAGCGAGGAATTGGAAGAAAAAAATTGTCCTGGTTACGTAATATCAGAAACTGGACAGGACTTGGATTTGAGGAACTCTTAAGAACAGCTGAAGATAGACAAACGTTTGCCACCATAACCGCTAACCTCCATTGATGGAGACGGCACTTGAAGAAGAAGAATGACAACGCTTGTCATTTAATATTCGTGTGTTTTCGCTCAGTTTTTCGTTTTTCAATTCCAAGAAATGGAAATCAGCCGAAATGGTGAAAGTGAAGCCGAAATGATTCCAGATAGACTAGGCGGGATCTGTAGAAATTCAGACCATAATGGACTATCTTTTTGCTGGAATCACTTCAGGATATGCCCAATATCGATAATCACGATATGCGCCAGTCGCAAACCCTGTGCTAAATTTTTTATTTAACAAAATCTGAAATCAATTGAAAATTTCTCATGTTTTTGCTCTTATTTTCGTATATAATTCGGAAAATATTGATCCTAGAGAAAAAATTATAAGAAGTTAAAAGTTTCGTTATTCAATTTTACACAATATTTCGTTAGCTAGAAATTAAAAATTTAATGTTTATTGTTGAAAAAATAGCAATAATTGGAAAAAAAGTACAAAAAAATGAAGTTAATCCTTTAAATGTTTTCGACTTTCTAAACTTGACTTACAAGCTCCATATTCCGCCTAGAAAAACTTTTTAATATATTTAAAACGTGTGCTAAATTTTGTTAAGATCGGTCGGATAGGTTTTGCATAATAATTTTGCAATCCAGCCTACTGGAAAAAAATCGCAAATTTTCAAATTTATTGTAGGCCCCTAAATGTAGGCTCAGATGATTGCAATTTTTTTACATATAAAAGAAGGCTCAAACTGTCCAACGCTTTTTGTAAAATTCAAATCGGTTCACTAGGAGAGCCTAGAAATTTTTTTAAAGTTTTAAACATTTTTTAGGCTTATAAACAAATTGAATAACTTTACGAGCTTTAAACATATCAATTTCAAAATTTATACACTTAAAGATCATTTAAAGACGTTTCTTAAAAAAAAACGATATATTCGGCTTACTGGTTGCCGAGATATTGAAGGTCAAGGTCAGACCTGAAGATTCTTATCCTTCCAAAAAAAAGAAAAATACTTTAAAAAAAATTATTGAAGATTAAGTCAAAATAAAGTTTATTTATGAAAAAAAAATTTTTTTTTCGTTCGCCTTTGTTTTAACAATTTAAATTATTTATTAACAATTTATAAATACATATTTGTTTACTAAAAGTAACAATTTACTTCAATGTATAAATTGCAAGCTCAAAAAAAATGCATGAAAAAAAATGCAATTACTTGTTTGACATACAATTGTTTATTGCAAATTTCCCAATTTTGCAATTAAAAATGGTATTTGAAAATATGATATTTGAAATCCTTGTCGTCCGAGACAACGACTCAAAAAAAAAAGAAAATTGGTTAACAAGAAGCCGAGGTAATGCAATTTTTAGCGCGCGCTATGATTTTGAACTCGCCGATTCACATTTCGAGTGAATGTCCCCCACCACCACCTCTAATGCATTCCGAGCGACATTTTACGCGAAAATGGTTTTTTATTTTTCTTTTTTATGGATGTTGCCATAAAGCGCATTACATAAAACTTTTCATATAAAAAGTACTTGACAAGACGAGGGTATTTGTTTAAAAACGAGCCCTCTATCACTTATGGTTACACGGCAAATGTATGCCAACTTTGACCTTTAATATCTCGGCAATCCGTAAGCCGAATGTATCTTTTTTTTTTTTAAAGAAGCTTCTTTTAATGTTCTTTAAGTGTATAAATTTTGAAATTGATATGTTTAAAGCTCGTAAAGTTATTCAATTTGTTTATAAGCCTAAAAAATGCTTAAAACTTTAAAAAAATTTCTAGACTCTCCTAGTGAACCGATTTAAATTTTACAAAAAGCATTTGAAAGTTTGAGCCTTCTTTTATGTGTAAAAAAATTTGCATCTATCTGAGGGCCTTATTTAGGGCCTACTATAAATTTGAAAATTTGCGATTTTTTTTCAAAATTATTATGCAAAACCTATCCGACGGATCTTAACAAAATTTAGCGTCCGTTTTAAACATATTAAAAGGTTCTTCTAGGCGGAATATGGAGCTTGTAGTTGAAGTTTAGAAAGTCGAAAACATTTAAAGGATTAACTTTATTTTTTTGTACTTTTTTTCCAATTATTGCTATTTTTTTAACAATAAACATTAAATTTTTAATTTCTAGCTAACAAAATATTGTGGAAAATTTAATAACGAAACTTTTAACTTCTTATAATTTTTTCTCTAGGATCAATATTTTCCGAATTCTAAACGAAAATAGGAGCAAAAAAATGAGAAATTTTCAATTTTTTTCAGATTTTGTTAAATAAAAAATTTAGCACAGGGTTTGCGACTGGCGCATATCATGATTATCGATATTGGGCACATCCTGAAGTGATTCCAGCAAAAAAATAGCTTCCTATGGAAAATGTCCAATCCAAAACAGATCCCGCCTAGACTAAGATGAGATTAGGGAAACTGCTAAAGCCGTTATTTATGAATTATTGCCGGTAAAGTCAAGAAAGAGGTATGAATTGGTCTACGATTTATTTCAAAAATGGAGCAATGATAAAAATGTACATACTATAACTGAAGAAGTCATTCTTGCATATCTAACGGAAAATCTAATAGCTTGAAGCCATCAAGCCTTAGGAGCAATCAATCGATGTTTAAGTCCACACTTAACATTAAAAATAATATAGATATAAGCCGCCATCCAAAAGTTATTGCTTTCCTTAAAAGAAAATTCATCGGCTACAAACCAAAAAAATCGAAAGTATTGAATAAAGAAGAAATAGATAAATTTTTATCAGAAGCTAAAGATAAGATCTACTTAATGACAAAGGTTATATAATTAAATCTAATTTCTCTTTTTTTTTTATTTTTTTTTTTTGTAAATTTTAGGTTGCATTAATACTTGATTTGGCAGGCGCTTGTTGTCGTGAGAAGCTTTGCAAAATGAGTTTAGATGATATAGAAGAGAATATAACCATGTTAGTGATTAAAATTCCTAATTCTAAAACGAACATGGAAAGAACCTTTGTGGTTACTGGAGAAAATAACATTTCTTTATACAGAAAATATTTGTCATTACGTCAAGCAAACACACCACATCATAGATTATTTCGTATATTACAAAAATTGAAGGTGTACTATACAACCTATTGGTGTTCACATTTTTGGAAAAATCGCCTGCACTATTGCTGAATTTCTTAAATTACCGCATCCCAAAGAGTACACCGAGCACTGTCTATGAAGGAGCTCAGCTACTTTACTGGCTGATAGTGGTGGTACTATAACCAACTTGAAAAGACGCAGAGGATGGAAATCTACTTATGTAGCAGAGGGATACGTAAAAAATTCTTTAAGAAATAAAATTCACTTAGCTTCACAGATTGAAAACGGCCGCAACCAAGTTAATTCTCAAAAAATAGTAAAAGTACTGACACGTCTAACACTAATTTCAATACTGCCACTACTGTTAATATTCCTAACAATATCAATGTAAATAATTGTTATAATTGTGTTATTAATGTTCATAAGTAGATTTTTCTAATGTTGAATTCACGAGAGTAACTTTAAAGTGTTTAATAAAAGTTCATAAGTAAAGTTTATCCATATATTCTTTTTAACATGCAAAACGGCTGCAGAAAAAATATTGTAAGTACCACGATCCAAAAGTACTTTTACGAGACTCGCAGGATTCCAGGACTCTTCTGGAAACTTCCTACTCGTCTCGTAAAATATCACTTTCGGAACTTGTTATGTAAATTACTATTTTTTAGTTTTTTAGTCTTTTAGTCACAAATTTCGATAAAAAAAAATAACAAATTACATTATTAATTACGGTATACATATAAAGATCAAGTGAAATAATTGGTATAAATTAATTGCTGGTATATTCTTTTAAAAGGGTTAACACTGACATTTCTTACATCCTCTTCAACACTGTTAGAGCCATAGAAAAAATCCTAACTGTTACCTTTCTAAATGACGTGATGATTGTTTGGCATTTTTAATATACATGGGTACAAGAGAGGCATTATTTGCGTTGACGGTACTCTTGCAGAAATGTCGGGAATATAACAAGAGTGCATATGTATGCTTCATAGACTTTAGGAAGGCCTTTGACCGAGTGCAGCATATGAAGTTAATAGATGAATTAAAAAACATCAATTTAGACAAAAAAGACATTGAGTTTATTAAGGCTATATACTGGAACCAGAAAGCAGTAGTAAAGGTTAACGATATAGAAACAAATAATATACCGATTGCGAGAGTGGTTAGGCAAGGATGCGTCTTGTCTCCGACGCTTTTCAACGTGTACTCACAGGTCTTATTCAGAAAAGCCTTATGGGAAAGAAAAGAGGGAATAAGAATTGGTGGAGAAATCATAACCACCATGAGATTTGCAGATGACACGGTAATTATGGCTGAGAGTATAGAAGATCTACAAATTTTACTGGATGCAATAAATAGTGAATGCATTCAAATGGGACTTGACATCAACACAGATAAGACCAAATTTATGATAGTATCAAGGAGTCCAATAAATAATGAACAACTAACTCTTGGTGGACAGCAAATAGAGAGAGTGACAAAATATAAATATCTGGGAGCTTACATTAACACAGAATTAGATCCAGACCCAAGAGATCCGGGTACGAATAGAAATGGCAAGGGCAGCGTTCTTAAAATTCAAACAATTGTTCTGTGACAAAAATCTGAATATTGAGCTGAGACTGAGGTTTGTTGAATGTTACGTCTGGTCGCAACTATTGTACGGGGTAGAAACATGGACACTAAAAGCGCAAATAGTTAAAAAGATTGAAGCCTTTGAACTTTGGATATACCGGAGAATGTTGAGAATCCCATGGACTGCCAGGGTCACCAATGAGGAAGTGCTGAGAAGAATGGGTCGAAACAAAAAATTGTTGAGAACGATAAAAGTACGCAAGACTGCATACCTTGGACACATACTAAGAAATAATAAATATAGCCTTCTGCAGGTCATCATACAGGGTAGAGTCGATGGCAAAAAGGGAATAGGTAGAAAGAGGAAGTCATGGCTGCGAAATATTCGAGACTGGACAAACATGACTGTAGACGAATTATTCCACGTTGCAAAAGACAGAGAAGCTTTTAAAAATGTGGTCGCCAACCTCCGTTAATGGGGACGGCATAGAAAGAAGAAGAATATATAAAGCAGGACTTTCCAAAACGTGCGCCAGGACGCCCTATGATATCGTTGTTTTGTCCCAGAGGCGTCGCAGTCGAGCTTTTGTTTTTTTGAATTACCAACGAGGAGTTTTCATATTGACTACAGATAATATCATTAAAAAAATAGAAAACGAAGGGAGTGTAATGTAATTTTGGGTAAACGAAAGAAATAAGAAAAAATATAGAAATATGACGACTAATATTTGAATTTTTGATGTATCTGTATTACTAAAGGGGGTGCAGACCTTCTTCAACCTGTTTGTTATAAAGCACTTGCAGCTGAAAGTATGCTTCCTAATAAAGTAAAACGGCATTTAGAATTAACTAACAGTCATTTACAAGGTAAACCGAGAGATTTTTTTGCAAGATAATTGGAAGACCTGAATCATTAGTCCACGGCTTTGGTTTTGGTTTGGCTACCTCCTATTTTCGTAACTCTTTTGGTATCTCCTATAATAATAAATGCAAAGGAAGTCACTAAAAATTATCATCCTGTATGTATTTAATTAGCCCATTCATTTTTTAACATGTGCCTTCTTCCTGTATCGTTATCTATTCCATGATATTTGGATGTATCTCGATCCAGAATGTTGTATAAATAATATTTTCATGCAAAAATAAGGAAAAAGCGGTATACAAAGATTAAAAATGGAACAAAATGCTGAATAAATAGTAAAAACCGAGAGATGACTGCAACTGCAGTGAGATAATTATTTAAAAGAAAAAATATTAAAAACACAGTTCTAAAATTAAGATACAAACTAATTACTTTCTTTGTTTCTTTCACAAGTTAGTTATTCCCAGTATCTAAAATCCTTCTCTGGAGACACCTACTGCCAAAGTGGCTTCGATCATTTTCATTATCCACTTATCCATGACGGTATTGGGTGCCCTAATCCTTGGAAAAACTGAGGTCGCCGTTTCTTGCCGATAAACCAGTGGGCGAGTATTTATCCAAGGAGCAAGACGATTTCGTCCTCCGACGGTAATTTATAAATAAAATAAATAGCTTCTGATGTCGCAATGCCATGTCTCCCCTCCATTTATCCGCCTACGGATCGTTTTAAGAGAGAAAGTGACCTTGGGGTAGCGATTATGGCGACAAAGTGGGTAATGGGGTGTGAAATTTCTTTCGGATATAAGCAGCTATAACGGAAATAAATGTGAAATCTTGTACGTGATTAAATAATAGAGAAAATCTTGTTTGTTCCTGTCTGAACCGGATTAAGAACAAATTCAATAAAACAAAAATTTAAACTCTGAGATAGCGCG
>NW_027314636.1:0-12143 GCF_040954645.1 Diabrotica undecimpunctata | reverse complement strand
ACGCGCTATCTCAGAGTTAATGTTTATTGTTGAAAAAATAGCAATAATTGAAAAAAAAAAAAGTACAAAAAATGAAGTTAATCCTTTAAATGTTTTTAACTTTCTAAACTTGACTTACAAGCTCCATATTCCGCCTAGAAAAACTTTTTAATATGTTTAAAACGTGTGCTAAATTTTGTTAAGATCGGTCGGATAAGTTTTGCATAATAATTTTGCAATCCAGCCTACTGGAAAAAAATCGCAAATTTTCTCAAAGGCTCGAAGGCTCAAACTTTCAAACGCTTTTTGTAAAATTCAAATCGGTTTACTAGGAGAGCCTAGAAATTTTTTTAAAGTTTTTAACCCTTTTTTAGGTTTATAAACAAATTGAATAACTTTACGAGCTTTAAACATATCCTTCCAAAAAAAGAAAAAGACTTTAAAAAAAATTATTGAAGATTGAGTCAAAATAAAGTTTATTTATGAAAAAAAATTTTTTTTTTCGTTCGCATTTGTTTTAACAATTTAAATTATTTATTAACAATTTATAAATACATATTTGTTTACTAAAAGTATCAATTTACTTCAATGTATAAATTGCAAGCTCAAAAAAAAATGCATGAAGAAAAAATGTAATTACTTGTTTAACATACAATTGTTTATTGCAAATTTCCCAATTTACAATTAAAAATGTTAATTGAAAATATGATATTTGAAATCCTTGTCGTCCGAGACATCGATTAAAAAAAAAGAGCAAAATTGGTTAACAAGAAGCCAAGATAATGCAATTTTTTGCGCGCGCTATGATTTTGAACTCGCCGATTCACATTTCGAGTGGATGTCCCCCACCACCACCTCTCATGCATTCCGAGCGACAGTTTACGCGAAAACGGTTTTTTTATTTGTCTTTTTTATGGATGTTGGCATGAAGCGCATTACGTAAAACTTTTCATATTTAAAGTACTTGACAAGACGAGGGTATTTGTTTAAAAATGAGCCCTCTATTACTTATAGTTACACGGCAAATGTATGTCAACTTTGATCTTCAATATCTCGGCAACCAGTAAGCCGAATGTAGCTTTTTTTTTAAAGAAGCGTCTTTTCATGTTCTTTAAGTGTATACATTTTGAAATTTATATGTTTAAAGCTCGTAAAGTTATTCAATTGGTTTATAAGCCTAATATATATAAAAAATGTTTAAAACTTTAAAAAAATTTCTAGGCTCTCCTAGTGAACCGATTTGAATTTTACAAATAGCGTTTGAAAGTTTGAGCCTTTCTTTACGTGTAAAAAAATTTGCAACTATCTGAGGGCCTTATTTAGGGCCTACTATAAATTTGAAAATTTGCGATTTTTTTCCAGTAGGCTGGATTGCAAAATTATTATGCAAAAACCTATCCGACCGATCTTAACAAAATTTATCACACGTTTTAAACATATTAAAAGGTTTTTCTAGGCGGAATATGGAGCTTATAAGTCAAGTTTAGAAAGTCGAAAACATTTAAAGGATTAACTTCATTTTTTTGTACTTTTTTTCCAATTATTGCTATGTTTTCAACAATAAACATTAAATTTTCAATTTCTAGCTAACGAAATATTGTGTAAAACTGAATAACGAAACTTTTAACTTCTCATAATTTTTTCTCTAGGATCAATATTTTCCGAATTATAAACGAAAATAGGAGCAAAAAAATGAGAAATTTTCAATTGTTTTTAGATTTTGTTAAATAAAAAATTTAGCACAGGGTTTGCGACTGGCGCATATCGTGATTATCGATATTGGGCACGTCCTGAAGGGATTTCGGCAAAAAATAGCTTCCTATGGAAAATGTCCAATCCAATACAGATCCCGCCTAGACTATTTGACGAGATCGATAAATAAAACCTGATGTTAAAATCTCATTTTTTTATATTTATATCCGATTCTTTTCTTGGCTTGACCCCACTAAACGATTCAAAGCTGCTTTTTTATTTTATTTAACTTATTGTAGAATATGTAAACATATTCATACATACCTACTGATATTCTGAAAAGACAAAATCCAATTAATTACAGTTTTATCATAAGTATAACCAAATTTGTTTAATAAACCAAATTATAATTTTTTAATATTGTTTAAAAATATTATTTGATGTTAGTTTTTTAGGTTATGATATTATGTTAAATATACTATTTAGGAAAGACATTAACAACATTTTTATTTTACAACTAATTGATAAAGATTAAATTACAGGTGGGTTTTACATTGCTGTGTAAATTCAAAAAAAATCCTTTTAAAGGAGTAAATTCTTTAGGATTATCGTCAAGTAACTCAGCGTGCACGTGTTTGGCTAACGATTTTTGCAGCTGCTACGAAGTGATTAACAGATAGTAAGATCCAGACGCTCCTAACCCATTCCCTTTTTTTCTATAAAATACCTTTTGGTAGGCTCAAATTTTCCTTAGACCATTAAAGTATGTATATAAGTTATTTTCTTCTTCTTCTTCATGTGCCATCTCCTCTAAGAAGCTTGGCAACCATCATGGCTATTCACACTTTCGATACCGCTGCTCTAAAGAAGTCAGCAGAAGTGCGGTTAAACCAAGCTCTCAAATTGTTTTATCAGGAGATGCGTCTTCTTCCACGACTCCTTCTACCCTGTATTCTTCCTTGTATTATTAATTGCAGCAAGTTATAACGCTCGCCTCTTATAACATGTCCCAGATATTGCAGTTTTCTGACTTTAATTGTATTTGAAACCTCTTTATCTTTTCCCATTCTTCTCAACACCTCGACATTCGTGACTCTATTCACCCAACTTATTCTTAATATCCTTCTGTAAACCCATAACTGGAAGGCCTCTAATCTGTCCAAAACATCTTTCTTTAATGTCCAAGCCTCCAACCTATAAAATAATACGGAGAACACGTAGCATCTCAGAAGTCTTATCTCTAAAGAAATTGAAATGTCCCTGCTGCAGAGTACTTTTTTCAGTTTGTTAAAATAATTTCTTGCCTGTCCTATTCTTGCCTTAATCTCTTCGTAATTACCATAAATTGTGTCTTTTTTGTGTTTAGGGACAGTCCGTTTTCTTCACTGACTTCTACCACTCTGTCAATCATTTGTTGTAAATCCTCAAGACATTCCGCTAATAAAATAGTGTCATCGGCAAACCGTATAATACTGATTGGTCGGCCATTTACTTTTATTCCCATAGTTAGTTCTTCTAGTGCTTCCTGAATTATTTCCTCTGAAAACAAAGTAGGAGAAAGGACACAGCCCTGCCTGACGCCCCTCTCAATCTGTGTTTCATTTGAAAAGACGTTGTTCTCTTTTACCACAGCGATCTGAATATAATAGATAGCGCTAATTATCCTGATGTCTCTCATATCTAAGTTTTTCTTTTCTTTTCAAGTAATTCGATAAGACGGTTATGTCTGACCTAATCGAATGTTTTGTTGTAATCCAAGAAACACATATATACTGGCTGATTAACATCGTAACAATGGCTTAAAATTTTACATAATCATTAAAATTTTTTTTTAGAAAATTCGCTATAATATATATATATATATATATATATATATATATATATATACATATATTAGAAATAAGAGATTTGAACGAACAAAAACCATACTGACTTTTGTAGAAAATTAGATATTTTGACGTTAGAATTTTCGATCAAAAATTGTGGTACTTTTTCAATATTAAATCAAAATAAGAGGAAAAAAATTAATGTTTTAAATAAAAAAAAACTACAGTGCGCTTAGAACGTAAAAAGGTAGGATTTCACCAAATTTCGTGATTTTTTTTATGGAAAATAAAATTAAAAACCAAAAACTCGGTTACTCGAATTTTTCGCATAAACTTTAATGTTATGTAAAAAAGTTTTTCTACTCTCTTACTAGTAAATTGTATATTACCTACCATTTGGATGCTAAGTAAATACATCAAAACAGATACTGACACGTAATGACTAGCACGTATTAAAAAAAATTTCGCTTCAGTTCTATAAAAATGTGTAATATCACATAAGCCTTGTAAGTCAGTTGGTCGAGTTACCATGGAAACGAATTAACAGACGTTATTTTGACAGAATAAAAATTATTAATCTGTCAGTGTAAATATAGTGCTAATTTAAATACAGATAAATAAAATGAGTTTATCGAATAGTGAAGATGAATTTAGTAGCACACCACCCAATATTATGCAGTTAGCTGCGAACACTACCGAGAACCTATTACCAAAAAAATCTAAAAGGAAAATATGAAAAGTTATATCAGCAATTTATGGATTGGCGTACAAAAAATAATGTAAATTCATTTTCTGAAAACGTACTCTTGGCTTATTTTGGAGAAATATCTAAGAAATTTAAACCATCCTCATTATGGGCAATATATTCTATGCTAAGAAGTATTATAACTTTGAAAAATAATATTAATATTGAAATTACCCGAAATTGCGAGCTTATCAAAGGTAATCAGAAGGTTTTAAAAACAAAAAATCTAGAATTTTACATCCTGATGAAATAAAACTAATTTTAAATGGAGCTCCTGATGTACCTACAGTACTTGTTAGTAAAGGTATGCTATTTAAAAGTATAACATAAATGTACCTATTTATAATACTTTTATTTTAAGGTTATTGCAATTATTGGAATATGTGGAGCTTGTAGGAAACAAGAGTTAAAAAATTTAAAGTAAAAAAATTTAAGTACCATGTTATTGGTTAAAATTCCTGATACGAAAACCAATATAAATATGTAGATCTTTCGTTGTGTGTGTGTGTGTGTGAGAGAGAGAGAGAGAGATGGCATTAGACAAAAAATCTTTTTGCCACAGAAAATTGTTATAAGGATGTTTAAATTTTTATTTTAGAATCGTTTATAAACTTGATTAGAATATTATATATAGATTTGTCAGAATAAGATAACTGATTGCTGATGTTAACTGGTAGGCTAATGTTGAGATCAATTAAATCTAGATATAGGCTTCGAGTTTGTTTCCTATGATTAGGACAATCGAAAAATAAGTGGTTCAAATCTCCGACAGATTTACCATCACAAGGACAGAAAGGGGATTCATAGATTCCAATCCTATGCAGATGCTCTGGAAAGAGGCCATGGTTAAGTTTTAACCGGGTTATTAACGAAGAATGTACTTTATTATAGTTAAAATTAAAATGGGGAATATTTTTTGGTAAGCATGGATGAATAGAAAAGTAATGGTTTCTTGAAGTCTTCTGAACCTCTTTATATTTAGACATCCATCTTTCCCTGCCAATACTCCTGATAATAGGAAAAAGATCTTTAAAGTAGTAAAAATTTGTAATTTCTGATATCTCAGATGTATTTTTTGCCATACCATCCACTAATTCGTTTCCAATTACTCCATTATGTCCTTTAACCCAGAGTAAAGTAACTGTTTTTTTTTTGTGAATTTTAGATCATGTAATAATTTTTTGATATCAAGTATAATGGAGTTTTGAAAACTATCCAACATTCAGGAATTCGATATTTCTCAACATAATTGCTGTTTGAAACAAAAAAAGCGAAACCAGTACTTTCAACAGTTTTTAAACCATCTGTATAAATTATTGTTAAATCTTCCCCTAATTTGCTTAGTATGGATTTGAATATCATATTAGTTAAAATAGATCTTTCGTTATTTCCGAAAATTTCTATAAAATCTGCAAACAATATATAGAAATTCGACTACAGATTAGCGATTCGCAAATAAATCAATTTTTTCTTAATTATCAAAGAGGTAAATGTACGAAACAGGTGGTAGGATTAAACAAAATAGGCGGTGTTACAGACCTTTACATACACTGAAAATACCAATGTTCAGAAAGAACACACCGTACTGTTTACGTCATCTCACCATTCACCACGTATTATTGAACAACTGCCAAACTCGGATAAGGGTATTGTTATACATTATTGCAAAAATTTTACAATTAATTATTATAAATAAATGTTTAATTTAAATTGTTCCCGAATTTTGTTAAATAAATAAAAGTTACTTGTTATACTTTTTATTTTTATAAATGAAAAAATCGTAGAAAAAGTATAGTACACAACTTGAGTTGTAAGCTTATTACATGCTTGTATAATTACTGCGCTCGCCGCTACGCGGCTTGGGCGCAACTTTTTTACTCCCATGTAATAAGCTTCTTACAACTCTCGTTATGTAATATACTATTAAATGCAAAAGTTTGAAATCTTTTTATTACCTACAACATTGCTATTTTATGTTTTGTCGGAAATCGTTATAAACCGTTTTTCAACCTTCAAAACTTACCCCTTCCACTGAGTGACCTCAGATGGCTTGAAAATTATTTTTTCTTAAATTTTTGTCATTTTTTTTTCTTCTTTTTCAATAGATTCCATACTGTTACTATTTTTTTCATTTTTAACTATTTTCAAATGTTTTGGCACTGGTCTATATGAAATATTTGTAACAATGATTACTTGTTTAATAAATATACAGTGATGAGTGTCTTACCACTCGGCAAAATAGCGGAAAGGATAGAAGACAGATTAAGTTGTGAGATAGTACAAGATAAGGCTAGTTATTAGACGTGTCTATTTGACTTCAGTCATAATTATACGGATGACCTCGAAAATATTTTATTTTAATAATTTCTGATGTTAGAATAAATGATTAAATATATTAAGATATATTACAGTAAAAAACATTAATTAGTAGCGATTTTAAATTATAAATCTTTAAGTTTATTTAATAATAAAAATAACTCAACTGAAATATTTGACTAAACTAAATAGGTATGTTCAGTCCGAACACAGTTGTTGTATGTTTAGTTGGCGTAATAGTTAGAGACGTTGTCTATTGATAAGAAGACTGAGGTTCAATTCACACCACGGGTAAAATTTTTGTTTTACTCAATCAAAAATAATAGAAAATATAATACATATTAGGTAACAAGTTTTCGAAAAACTCATTATTTACAATTTATTCTTATTCCAATGTTATAAAATAGAAATACAAAATATTTCAAATTCAATTCCAGTTTTACAGTCTTCAGTTGTGAATGGAAAATAATTCATTGAAGACTATTTAATGTCAAATCCATCTCTAAATTCTCAGTGTTAATATCAATTCCCCTCTACAGGTAATAATTTTCAAAACAATTGACGACATTGGAATGGATGCGCGCGAACAGCTACCTGCTTTATAGCTAACCAAATCATCAAGTCTTCAAATTATCAAATAATAACACATCGAGAAGTGTTTTTTACGGTAAACAGAAACTTTTTATTGAAAAAACAATTCGTGAAAAGGATTTTAACGGTCGAGGAAAAAGTGCAAATTGTTATCTGGCATGTGAATGGATTATCAGACAACATGATTAGACAACAATTTGTAAATATGTTTCCAAATAGGCCGGCTCCAGCACGATCAACAATTCAGTCTATTATACGTAATTTTTTACTTATGGATCAGTGTTCGATCCAAGAGGAGTTCGCAGACGAAGGGAGGTAAATCCAGATTTGGAACTAAGGGGCACTTTGATTTGTGCAAGTATTGAGCAAAATCCTACCCAATCAACAGCTCGTCTCGGAGAACAATGTGGAATTCCAAGATTTAGAGTAGGTGAAATTTTGTAAAGACATCGATACCCTCCCTATAAACTTCATAAATCCAACGAACAATTCCCTTGGGATCAATATAGACGTTTAGAATTTTGTCAAACTGCAATGTCACATCAAGATGAACATTATTTAGAGAACGTTTTGTTCACCGATGAATGTACGTTTTCATTGCATGGCCGTCACAATTCAATCAATGCTAGGTATTGATCTCGAGGAAATCCTTGTCAGATTTATGTCGCTCGTACCCAGCGTCTTCGAAAAGTAAATGTTTGGGGAGGCATAATAGGGAATCATGTCATTGGTCCATTTTTTATAGACGGTATATTGACTGGGCGGAAATACTTGGAACTTCTGCAAAATGAAATTGACCCAGCCCTTTGTAATTTACCAATACCTTTCGATTTCATATGGTTTCAACACGATGGTTGTCCTGCACATAATTCTCACATCGTCAGTGAATATCTCAGTGCGACTTTTCCTAATCGATTGATTAGTGGCTATTTGACGTGGCTATTGACTTTGAAGTGGCTATTGACGGATATGTTTTTATTTTTGTAGAATTTTTACTTATTTAAACATTCTTTAAAAGTTTTTACTTTATTTTCGAAAGTATGACGATACTGTTTTGTCAATAAGATTTGTTTTAACTTTAGTTTTTGTTTAGTTTTGTTTAGTGATTCAAAGCAAAACGATCATTGCATAATTTCAAATTATTAAAAAAAAAAAAAAAGAAAACCACATGTGGGTTTTGAACTCTAATCGTTTGCGATGTATGTATCGCAATGTCGAATTCTTACCACTAATCCACGAAGGATTTATAATTATTCCGTGACAAGAGTGTATGAAACTCCCCAAATCATAGTGGAAATTATTCTTGGTTAATAATTTAAAACTTTAGATTAAATAATCACTATTAATTAAATTATTTTATTCACATTTTTGCTTTATTATGGTCAATCAGTTTTTACTTTATGCGAAATTAAAAAATGGAAATACGTCACACATTCGACGTTACTCATAATAATTATGACCGAGGTGATTTAGCTCGAATCTAACGTCTAAAGGTGTGAGACTTTCGATAGTGGTAATGTAATGTAATATTAATTTTAGGTTTCTCCGATTATTTCTCATCTCTACGAGTTTCATCTCTTTTTATTTCACAAGGTAACTGTGTTTTCTATCTCTTACGTTAAAAAGCCGGGTGGTAAGACACTCATCACTGTATACATATTAAATATAATTTGCGATTTTTAAAAATAAGTTTTTTTTATAATAAAAATATATAAAAAAATTTAACATTATATAATATTCTACCGCCCCATTTTTTACTAAAATTTTATTTCAGATACCGAAATCTTCTGATCCACAGACGAAAGCGAATATTTTTATCTTCGAGCGTAGAAGGAAAATAAGACATTTTAAAGTATTGATCGACATTACACAAAAACGGAAACTGACATGCAAGACAATTTTTTTGCGTAATATTCACCAGGTCTAAAAAATCCCCTTTACTTTTTATCTACTACTTAATTTTTGTGGCCAGTTTAAAAAGTTTTGGAATTTTTTATGTACAATTAGATTGTAATTCTTAATATACACAATTAAAAAATATATAGTTTGTTTCACAGATTTTGTCCCATGGGTGCAATGATACTCGAGGCATATTTACATCCCTGTCAGAAGAGGACTCTGAGATAGCGCGTCGTAGATGCATATTTTAAGTCAGTACTTAGACAACAGTGTGTAGTACTTCTTCTTCTTGCAGCCTGGTCCGTCGTCTTCCTCGTGGACTGTAGTTAACTTCTTGATTGCCTAATCTGTCTCGGTTCATTATTTCTGCCATCATTTGATGCGTATTATTAGGTCTCCTCAGAGCGACTTATTCAAAGCTCTGAATTTAGAATAAATATCTGCTGTCATAAAAGAATAATTATAAAAATAATTATATATAGTCATTCCAACGCCACCTAATAAAAATTTTAGTATAAATCCGATGATTTCTTACTTGCCAAAACTAAAATTCAGTTATTTGCCTACTCTGTTTTCTACAATATACATAGTAGACAAATTGATGAATTAGCCGACAAAGGGAATCTACTACGGCTATTTATTTTAAATCCAGAGTTACTGAAAAAGTCTCTTTTAAGAGACCAAATAGGGTCGAAATACGTGTAAGCAGATAGCAGGAGACCTGCATTGAAATTAAATCTCAAACGTCTTTCTGCCTTATTTATTTACTTATCTTCGTAAGTACTAGAGACTAATTCGTCAATGATTTTTGCCGTGGTGGATCGACAAGTCGTGGAATGCAAATTGTAGATTCCCCTTGTCGGTAAATTCATCAAGCTGTCTACTTTTTTATATTATTTTATATAGGCAAATACCTGAATTTTAGTTTCGCTAAGTAAGAAATCTTTGGATCTCGAATATGATTGCCATTTTTATTTAATCTGTCGTTCATTAAGTAGATGTTCACTTCGGCTTTATGTAGTGTGTATTATGATTATTAATTCATTTATATTTCTAGTAGTACTTGAAACTAACTAGCGGTGTTGTGTGTTGTCTATTATTGTCGTGTAATCTGTTTATCTATACGAGAACTACAGTGACAGTTTTAGAAACGTTAAACTTGAGGAACTAAAACGCAGATCGAGGTCCCTAAGATTTTACAACTGATTCATTGCAACTGGTTGATTTATCTCAATTTAAGTAAAAAAATTTAAAAATTAATAGTTTTATATTGCAATGAGACGATAAGAGAATACAATAAAGCAATTTCCTCTGAAAAAAGAGGACATAGAACCAATTCCATCCATACACTAAACGACAATCAAGGCCGTATGATAATCGACGATAAAGAAGTAACTGAAGAATGGAAAGAGTATTTTAGGGACCTTCTAAACATCATACAGGAAAAACAGCACAAAGAAGAGATTTATATTACAGCGGACATGCCCGTCAAAAATCCCTCCTTTGAAGAAACCCAAAACGCCTAAAATAAGCTGAAAAATCACAAAGCGCCGGGTATGAACGAGATATCAGCAGAACTTCTGAAATATGGGGGAGACGCACTACATCGCCAAATCCACCAGCTAATAACGCACATATAATTAGAAGAAAGGATACCAGCATGATGGAAGGAAAACATAATAGTGCCCATCTACAAAAAGGGGGACAAAAACAAAATGCGCGAATTATAGAGAAATTTCACTCCTAAACACGGCATATATAACCCTCTCAAACATCATTCTTAGTAGACCAATAACAAACCCATACACAATCTTTTCTTATACTTTCGACAGGCATATGATAGCGTAGAAAGAAGCCAAGTATGGAATGCCATGGTGGAGTTCTCAATACCAAAGAAACTCATTCGGATGACCAAAGTCTGTATAGAGGGTGAAATATCTAAAGTACATGTAAATAATAAACTGTATGGCAGCTTTGAAATCATCAGTGAACTCAAACAGAGTGATGCGTTATCTCCACTACTTTTTAACCTTGTATTAGAGAAAGCCATGAAGTCGGCCGAAATAAAAACAGAATTGCTATCGGTTTAAGGCCCGAAGCTATTACTCGCATATGCAGATGACATAGATCTTGTTGGAGATTTCATCCTATCCACAAAAGATATCTTCAACAAGGTAGAAAGAGCAACAAGTGAAGTGGGGCTGAAGAATAATGAAGAGAAGACGAAATATATGTATAAATAGAACGACACGAAGAGACAGAATAGGACAAAATGTAACGGTCAATACCTTCAATTTCAAAAGAGTACAACGTTTTAAGCATCTGGGGGCCATAATCGCAGCTGACAACGATGTTACTGAAGAAATAAAAGACAGAATCCAATCTGCAAACCGCTGTCTATTCGCACTGGATAAGCTCATAAAATCAAAAAAATCTTACAAAAAGATAAAAAACTAAAAATCCATCGTCAGACCTGTAATAAAATACGAATGCGAAGCGTGGACCATGATCAAAGCAAACGAAGAAAAGCTCAGATGCTTTGAACGAAAAATACTTAGAAAAATTTTCGGACCTCACCATGACATCACCACAAACCAGTATAAGATCAGAACCAATATCGAATTAAAAGCACTCTACAATGACGCCGATATTGTCCAAGAAATTAAATCACAGCGACTAAGATGGGCAGCTCACGTGCACAGACTGCACAACGGGAGACTTGTAAAACTGGTATAGAAGGAGATTCCCACAGGCAAAAGACCACTCGGACGTCCCAGAATGCGATGGAGAGATAATATCCAAGCAGATCTCCGAAAAATGAACATTCCATTTGACCCTAGGTTGATGCAAGACCGAACAAATTGGAAAAAAGTTGTAGTCAGCCAAGACCCACCCATGGTTGTGGCGCTACGTGATGATTAATTAGACGATTATATAAAAATAATATAAAATAAACACTGAAAAATTAAAAAAAAATTAATATATTTTAATTTAATTATGCGTATAATTTTGCACCAAGGTACACAAATTGCATAATAACCTTGTTTTCTGTATTAATATATATATATATATATATATATATATATATATATATA
>NW_027314635.1:0-12148 GCF_040954645.1 Diabrotica undecimpunctata | reverse complement strand
ACGCGCTATCTCAGAGTTTGGAGTTGTGACTGAAAGTCGATGTTATTCAGATGTAGTGAGAGATACTGTGGCATAGATTGAAGTTTAATACAAGAAGGGGAGTTTAAAAGGCCATTACTTAGTAATTTATAGGCGGGATTTTCGGTATTAGCTGAGATTTGAGACGAATATTTTAAAAAGAGTTGCCGGCCACGTAGCCAAAGGGGAAGTTCATTAGCTTCTCTGTATAAACTGTTTGCGGGGCTCGACGTAAAGGCTCCAAGGCAGATTCGGAGTGCAGTGTTGTGTACGAAATTAAAAAGTTTTAAATCTGATGGGCTAGCTGACATATAAATGAAACTGCAGTAGTTTATTTTACTATTTTAGAACGAATAAGGCATCTATAAATCTGAAGTAAGGGGTCTTCGTCTGTACCCCAATTATGATTGGACAGCGTTTTTAATACGTTAAGATTTGTCATGTACTTAATTTTGAGATATTTTAAATGGCATTTCCAAGTAAGTTTACTGTCGAACTTGAGTCCTAAAATCCGTATACTCTTTACTGGTGGTAGACAAGTACTATTTATGGTAATTTTAGGATTTATAGTACTGGATGTCCTGCGAGAAAACTTAATGACTTTTGTCTTCTTAACAAAAAGGTTAAATCCACTAACTGAAGTCCGTTTAAGCAATTAGACATTAGCATTCTGAAGCAGTTTGCAAGTGGCAACAGTGTCTTTGCCTAGGCAGAAAATTATTAAATCATCTGCGTAGTGTGCAAACTTGACCTTAAGCTCAATTTTTTTACACATATCGTTTAAAGCAAGTATAAAGAGTGTTGGACTCAATACCGACACTTGAGGAACGCCCCATTAGTTTGTTTGAAAGTCCTAGAGATTTTGCCATTTTCTCTTACGTTCAAGCTTCTATTTGTTAGAAATTAACTAATAAATGAAGATATATTTCCAGATATACTGTACTCCTTGACTTTAGCTATAATAAGAGGCCTATACAGAGTATTGAATGCTTTTTAGATATCAAATGAAACAGCTATTCCGTCTTGTTTGCACTGGAAGGCGTTGATGATTGATGTTTGGAGGACTGCTAGATTGTCTGCTGTACTTCGATGTGACCTAAAACCTGATTGTGCCAAATTTATTATTTTATATTTTTCTAGGTACCACAGAAGTCTTTTATTCATCATTTCATCCATAAGTTTGCACATTGTATATGTGAGAAAAATTGGTCTGTAGGAATTTAGATCAGTTGAAGGTTTGCCTTGTTTTTTAACAGAAATAATTATGGATTTTTGCCACAAATTTGGAAATTATTTTTTGGTCCATATTAAATTGTAAATTTCAAGCAGTTTAGCTAGACTATGCCTAAAAAGATGTTTAATAAAGATAAAGGGAATGCTATCTGGACCTACAGCTGAATTTTTGTAACAATACAATGTATCTAATAATTCTTGTAATGTAAACGGCATATTTAGAGAAATTTGATCGGATTTTCTGCTATCAGAAAATTGGAGTTTAAATTAGTAGACATGGGAAGCTGACAATTTGAACTTACTCTATTAGTTGCTTTCTTATAAAAATTTTCACCAAGATGTTAACATTTTGTTGACTGCAAGTGACTGTGCTGGTTGAGAAAGTAAATTAAAATGTGTCAAATGCAGCCTTTGTGTTCCAATATAATAGAGACTAGGAAACGATGCGTTATTATTTTTTAATATAATATTTTATACTGAAGTAGAATTCACGTTTAAAAAATTATTTTAAATCATCCAGTTTTGAAATGCTCAGAACGATGAGTATTTTGGACACATAATTAGAGGATTCAAATACCATTTACTTCGCCTTACCATACACAAAAGATGGATAGGGCGTAAAAGCTATCTTGGCTACGCAATAATAGATAATGGTGCGATATGATAGCTGAAGAATTATTTCGTACAGCAGCTGATAGACAAACATTCCAAGAACTTATAAATATAATGATAGCCAACGTTTGATCACTGAGATGGCACTTAAAGAAGAATTTTCTAGGATTTGTCTCAAGACGGATATCTGGTCTATTGTAGTTTTCTGCCTTTAAAAACTACATTGATATCCTTCAACTATTTGTTTTTCATGTCATCGTCAACCAAGCAACACTACGTAACTCAATTTTTTGATAAATGGAGTTCTTATTTCATTTATTACGAAATCTTACGCGAAACATCTGAATGATTTTAGATTTAAAAAAATCTTAACAGATTTCACTGCAATCACAATAAAGCTACACCACGTATAACATTTCTAACTACAACACCACGTATCTCATTCAGTTCCCATACCAAAACCATTGAGGGCTGGTTTGGTGGGTTTGTCGTCAACAAAAGTAAGTTGTTTTGTTATTGCTCTCCTGTAAGTTAAAGAAAACGTGGTGTTACTTGGTTGACGACGATATAGTCTTAGTGTCTTAGAATGAAGTTGATATTTCTTTTTGTGTAGTGAGATAATCACTTAGCTATTCCTTTCTTGTGGTAGTTGTTTATAATTCCATATGTTCACTATTTATTCATGCATGGAATTTAGTAGGAGATCTCGGATATCTTTTATTATTTCTGTTCTAATGTTATCTAATCCAAGTACCTTGTTATTTTCCAGTCTACTAATTGCTTATTTCATTTCAGATACTGAAAAATGTCCTATTTCTTTTTTATCCGTTAGATCACTCTGAGATAGCGCGTATCACCGTTTTTTTCTTCAGTATTTTCTTTAAAGAATTCTGTCTATCGTTTTAGTTTTTTACTCTATTGTGTTACTATGTTTTATTCTTTGTCACGGCATATAAGTTTTCTTTGTTTAAATTTTCTTCTACCATTAAATTTTTAATGGGTTTGTTTGGTTTCTGTTGGTTTATTTAGTTCTCATACCTCTTTAACTATTTGCTCTATATTTTCTCTTTTCTTTTTTCGGTATTTTTTTCTCTTCTGAGCATTATGTATTATTCTTTAACTTGTGGTGTCCTATACCGTTTTTGTAACCATCGTTAAGCCTTATTTTTTTTCTTTTTGTGATGTAACGATACTTTCGTGCAGTTGCTTTTATTTTTTTTTTTTTGAGTTTCTTTTGCGGCTTCTTGTCTAAAAACTATATACCTAAAAAAGTAAAAATTTCGTATGTTAACTAATGTTGTTAAATGGTAAACTACTTGATAGTATCTGTACTAATTATTTACATTTAATATTATAATAAAATCATGCTCTCTTTTAAAACAAGATTATCTGCAACAAAGCCAAAGTGCATAACATTGATAAATGGTAAATTTATCAATGTTTACACTTGATTGCAAATAAAAAAACCCCTTTGCCTTGTAGATTATATATTTTTTATGATATCAAATGACTAATCGTTTATTGAAACATTTTATACTCTCAACTAAAGATCTGAACCAATTAACGGAAATAAAATAGGCATGAGAGATTTTCCGCATCAAACTCACTAACTTTCTAGTTATATAAAAATGACATTTGCATATTCTACACTTTAAACGCTCTTTCATGTAATTTTTCCTTTACAGTTTTTACTCTCCTACAGTTATATTGGTGCCACAGGGGTAGCATATTCTAGGAGGTTCCTTCCTTAGTAGGTGTTCGTGCGTCAGTCTGGTATGTTCTATTCGGATACGATGTAGTACAACCTGGTCCCTTCGCTTTACTAAAATTGGTGTTTTCGCTGATAGATCTGGGTTTGCTTGCCGCAATTTATTATTTGGTAAGAGTTACCATCTTCGTAACCATAAGTTTTTTGTGTACTCATTGATGCATTTGATCAGCTATTTCATTTTATGAGATGGTATCCACACAATATGTAGTTGTTTATGATTATTTTGTAGAGTCACAAGGTCTTTTTTGGTCTGTTCTAAAATCGGATGATTCGGATATATTTTCTGAATTCCCTGGAGTATACTTAAGGAATCTGTGAATATTACTGTCATGTCTTCAGGTCGATTAAGAGTTTGTTGTACTGCCTTGGATATCGCAAAAAGTTCAGCAGAATATATTGAGTAGTCCTTAGGTAGTGGAAACTTGAGCACAGAATCCTCTGTGACAATGGCGGATTCAACTGTTTCCAATTCGGATGCTTTTGATGCATCGGTATAAACTAGTTGACAGGATGAATAATTATTTTTAATATTGTAGAAGTATTTGACAAAAAGAGATGAAGGGGTATTGTCCTTAGTATAAGTTGACAGATCTGTGTTACAATATATATGGAATTTGTATAGTCCAAGGGTGAGCATAATCAATATTAGTATGTATAATACCAGGAAACTTAAATTTGCTAATTCTTTTGCTAAATGATGGTTGAAGATTAGGATTTTGATTGTAATTAGAATGGTAATTTGTGGAGAAAGCATAGGGGTAGGCCGGGTTGTTTGGATTAGTTGATAGCTGGCTTGCGTATTGTAAACTGAGACGTAATCTTCTAATAGAAAGTGGAGATTCATTTGCTTCGACATAAAGACTTTCAGTTGGACTGGTTCTGTAGGCTCCCAGACCTAGTCTTAGTGCGGTATTTTGTACACTATCCAATTTTTTTAATGTTGAGTCCTTAGCTGAATTATATACAATTGATCCATAATCTTATTTACTGCGGATTAAGGATTTGTAAATATTTAGTAGCTGTGTTGTGTTTACGCCCCAGTTATGATTTGCTAGTACTTTAAGAATATTTATGTTCTGTAAACATGATTTTTTAAGTAATTGGATGTGTTTGTTCCAAGTAAGTTTCGAATCAAAAATCATACCTAGAAATCTAAGTTCCTCAACGTTTTCTAAAACTTGATCATACAGTGTTAATTCTGGAAGATTTGCAACAATTTAATATTTTCGAGAAAAACACATTACTTTGGTTTTAACTGTAGAAAATTTCAGTCCTGTTATTTTAGACCATTCTTGTAGAAAATTAATAGAAAGTTGAATAATGTTTGATGCCATATTAAGATTCTTATGAGAAATATAGATTACGAGGTCAGCTTCATATAGGATTGCTTAAACAGGGTTTCGGATACTGTTCTCGATATTGTTAATTGCAACTAAAAAGAGTGTTGCGCTTAGTGTAGATCCTTGGGGTATGCCATTTTCTTGTATATAGTATTCTGAAAGTTCTTGATTTGATTTAATTCGGAAATTTCTGTCATGTAGAAAATTTTTGACGAATGCTAGAAAATTTCCATCTATGCCCCAATTCTGTAATTTAACAATAACGTCATATTTCCTTATAGTATCATAAGCTTTAATTATATCAAAGAACAGTTATAACTTGTCGATTAGTTGCAAATACCTCATTAACTGCCTATTCTAGCGACACTAAATTGTCAGTTGTGCTTCTATTTTTCCTAAAGCTGCTTTGCTTAACTATTAGATTTTTTGATTCTAAAAAGAATTGTAACAGTCTATTTAAAAATTTTTCTAGTAATTTACATAAGGAATGTGTTAAGGATATTGGTCTATAAGATTCCGGGTTTGACTTGTTTTTGTTAGGTTCTAAAAGAGGAAATATTGTAGCGGTACTCCAGGATTTAGGAAATTGTTTAGTCAAAAATAAAAAATTGAATATATCTAAAAGTAGATGCTTATCAGCTAAAGGAAGATTAATTAAAAAACAATTTGGAATTTCATCTGATCCAGGGCTAGAGTTTTTAAGTCATTGCAGTGCTTCGTTTAGTTCTTGCATACTTATTGCAACATTTAGCGGACTGATGGAATTCGTAATTTTGACCTCTTCTATTTTCTTTTTGTTTTCGACAAATAATGGGTCATGTACGGAATCACTTGAATATGTCTGAAATGAGTTCGCTAAAGCGTTGGCAATTTGACTGTTGTTTGTAATTAAGTTTATCTCAATGTCAAGAGAGTTAATTTTGTTGCTGTATGAAATGCCTTTAATCCTACGGATATTATTCCAGACCTCTGATGCAAGAGTATTTCCGGTTATTGTGGAAACATAATTTTGCCTTGATTCACGTTGACTTTTCTTAATTACGTACCTTGCGTAGGTTCTATATTTTTTAAAAGCTGTTATGTTTTCCGGTGTATGCTGTTTTTTTAATACATTAAATGCATGCTTACTTTGTTTAAGTGCCTCTTTACATTATTTTTTTCACCACGGTACTGAATGTTTGCGTTTTCATTTTATTGTTTTGCCTATAATATTTGTGGCTACCTCTGTTAACATTGAGGTAAATTTGTCTGTAACAACATTAATGTTATCTCCTATCGTTCCAAAATTAGATAGGCAGTCTTCAATATGTTGTTGGTAAGCTATTCAATTTGCATTTTTAGTTTTCCATGTTTCTGAAAAATTTATAATTGTACTTTTAGAATTATTATTTCTTATTTTTATAGGCCAGTGGTCACTATCGTATGTATGGGTTAATACTTTCCAGTTTATAGGTACTAGAAGCTAGGGATCTTTTACATATGGTCAGATCAATAGCAGAATGATTGCCGGTAACAGAGTTACACCGAATTTTTTCTCCTGTATTTTATAGTACAAAATCTGTTTCATTAAGAAATTTTTCTATTTGTTCTCCTCTTTTGTCTATGTTTATGTTATTTCTTTTTCGGTATTCTTCTGATTTAAATATGTAACATCAAAGAAAATTTATGAATTCTACTATACGTCAAATTATTAAACTTTCAGTTTATTCTTTGTATATGCCTTTCCAGTAACAAGTCTAGACAGTTGATGCAAGTCTCTTTTATTTAAAAGGAAGATTCTTATTTGGTTACAATTTGAATAATTTATTAAGACATCATAAAGGGCTTTAAATAAAAAATATTTGTGATTTTTCTGCTACGTGAGACACTTAACAATGCATTAAACTGTACGTCGACCCACAAAACCTCAATCTTTGTGAAATACTCTTGACAAGGACATATATTTTAAATGCTTTTCATGTATGCGTTTCCGCAGAGAAATAGACCGAAAAACAAGCAAGAAAAATATTTATAGAGTTGTCCCGTAGGGACAATAAATCTAAGCAAGATCCCAGGATTCTCTCAGACACGTGTATGCTAAATGTAAGCCATAAAAACTGTGAATAATTCATTGTAGTATTCATTTTGTTTTCTCCTGACACATGTTCACGTATGCCAAATCGATTTTAGCGTTCACTCTTTGGAGAATAACGATATAATAAAAAGAAGGTATAACATGTTTGCGTGAAATGAGCACACGAAGATAAAATAAATGCTTTCAAATTCTAAAAATTCTGATTTACCAATCGAAGGACGCAAAGGGTTGTTATTCCGCTCCCCTTATTATTATTTTTATTAAATTATTAGATCGGGTGATATTTTTGTGCTCATAGGAGAAGACAAACGAAACAACTAAGAATGTATATGAATTGACACCTATGCTATCTTCTTTAGACATAAAGCTATTGAGAAATACACATGAAGAGCGTGATTCCAAAACTTACTTAAATCCAAAAATTATAAATTGATTTTAACTGCATCGATGACCGAGTTGCTTTTATCGATATGATCATTTATGTATCTACAAAATACACAAATAGTTTATTTATTAGAACGAAATGCCTTCTTAAAGCACATAGAAATGTTAAGAAAATGTAACACGTGATTACAAAATTACTTTAAAGGTGCGATCTGACAGAACGTGAAGTGGCGTTCTTGGCAAACCAACACAACGTGGAATACCGTTTTTTTTAATATTTGTGGTTTACGATATCTGGGATAGGGCGAAACTGTCTATTTATGCATGGCCGGCGCGAGCTAACTCGTTGTTTGTCTGTATATTGATCCAGTTCAAAAGACAATCGGAAGCTGATGCACTGCATATCTAACCTTTCGGTCGCGGACGCGGTTGGGGAAGGTACGGTCAGTTTTATGATCTAACGTGAAGTGTCAACCGTTGTCTCTTTTTGGATCGTTAATATTGATTTTCTGTTTCTCTTTGCCTCCGTTCGGCTCGCGGAGATAAGAATACGGCCGAGGCGAGAAGGCCCTGCCTGTCGTAAGAGGCGACTTATGGGTAGAAATCGAGAGGTGGAGAGCCGTCGCTTGAGGTGTCGGGTTTGTAGAAACGCACACAGACCCTTAGGCACCACGGTCACCGGTCTACACTAATAGTATCCGAGACGAGACTCTCGGAGACCACTCTACTCTCATTCCAAGAGAACCAGGCGAGGTTGAAAGAGCTGGGCCCGTACACACTTCTTTTGGCCTTACACCACCAATCGTGGTGTCAGTGTACTCTGAGATAGCGCGTTAGACCAGGGTCCTGCCAAAATTTATTTTGGAGGGCACAAAGCTTAGCAATGTTTCTCTTTGTCAACGTAAACCAGCGAAGAGCTGATACTGAACAAAAAAAGTTCAGACTTGAGACACTAGTCCACGCCTCTTTGTTTACATGCACTATCGATTCTCAATAAAGCTATTTTAGTCTTGGACTAAACATGAGAGAATGTGTCGCTGATTTGTCGAAAAAAGCATCAGATCAAACCTACTCTTTTACTGCACTTATAAATATCGCTAAGCTATGGCTTAATTTGAATATTATTAGATATGAGTAAAATGTATAATTGTTAAAAATTTTAGAATAAATTGGACCAAATTTATTAAACTATAAAAAATCTGTAACAGATACTTTAAATCTAAATTTGCCAATTTATCAAATTCACATCAATGAATAAACATCTACACAATCTACAAAAACCCCTAAAGGGTTTTGTTAAATAAGCACACCTAACTACCTCACCTTGTTAGGTAGTTAGGTGACTTTATAGAAAAGTTTCCGTATTTCTGGTCCATGTATATTTTTGCTGATTTTAATATGCATCCAACATTGTATGTCATAATAAGTGTTTTTTTTAATTCAGTATGTTCAGTACTACAGATACATTCATTTTTGAACCAGCGTTGGATAGATTAAACAAAAATGCTAGGCAGCACCGAGAGGTACGGAAGGGAATTAAAAAATATGTAAAAAATTTTTTTGAGATCGCCACATCCCTATAAGGGTTTAGGACTACTGAGGAGATTTAGTTATAATCCTCCAATGGGCGAAATCGGGTTTTAAGTGACCCGAGATTTGGTTTTTCCAAAATATTTTCTTTTAAAATTATTAATAGGATATAGGTATTGGTTGTTTCTCACAAATATTGTTGAATTGCCTCTTGTAGAAATTTGTTTTAGAGCATTTATTTCCCAGTACAATCCGTTTGGGTTTCTTAAAACCCAGTTTCGGCCGTTGACGTCCAATTTCGGGGAACATCGGAAAACCCCGGCATTCAATATTATTAATGCGATTTAAAATGTATTATAACAAAATTCCGCTTACTGAGTAGAAATTGTATGCCTAACAGGATACGAGATATTGCCGATGACAAAGATTTTATATTTTCCTATGGCAGTACTAGTAACATAAGTGACAATGATTATGAACAGTGCAATGATATGGCAGACAAAATTTTTGATGCCGACGATGAAGCTGTAGGCAACCGCATTTGAACAGAACATAAACGCAGTTAGTAGTAAGATAAATCATAATAGCATTCCAAACTTTGGAGGTCTTACTGCAAGAAACAAAAATGTAGAAAACGTGTCAAATACTTTTTCTTTGTTTATTTTTAATAATATTGTTGATATAATAGTGAAATGTACAAATCAGAAATATTAAGATTTTTATAAATCTAATGGAGATATTCGAGGGAAAGTATCATCGCCAGAAGTTGTTATATTCTACTGTAAAAATAAGGACATTTATTGGTATAATTCACGGTTCGTAGACTTACTACGGTTGCCTCTTCCGCCTAACCAATGAACATTAAGCCCGAAACTGTACTCTCGTGACGTAATTCTTCCCCTTCAACCAATCAACACTGCAATCGACCTGCCTCTATATTCAGTTTCAATCGCGATTAAATGGGTTTTGTATTCTTGTGTACTCTAGTGACGTAACTCAAGCATCCCCACCCCAGTCGGAAGAGGCAACCGTAGTAAGTCTACGAACCGTGGGTATAATTCATCGTTCAGAAAGTCCCAGGCCTAACCTTGAGATAGCGACTTCAATGAATCCTCTACATGACATTTAAGCAGTGTCAACAAAAATTCATTCGGATGTCATTGTAATTAATGTCATTCGGATTATTGAAGTGACGCTACTTTTGTGATTTTTGGTTGATAAATCAAATGTTTTCGTACCGACACCAATGATGCTGAGCGGTCTAGAAGGCCAAATCTATGTTGAAATATCAACAACCGCAAAATGAAGTTTCAAGAGATAGCTGATATTCTAAAGTTATCAAAGGGTAGTGTTTTTACTATTATACACAAACATTTGGGTATGAGAAAGCTGTTTTTTACAAATCGTTGCTGCATTTTCTTATATCAAAGCTAAAACAAAAACGAGTTGATGAGTCTCGACGATGTTTAGACATAATTATTCGAAATAAGTCCAATTTTTGGCATAAGTATGCCACAATAGATACAACATATCTCCATCACTTCACTCTGAAGTCAAATAGGCAGACGTCTGAGTGGACAGCACCCGGAAAAAGCGAAACCAGACGCAACAAATCGCCAGAAAGGTCATGACCTCTGGACCCGCAAAGAATAATTTTCATTGACTATTTAAAACAATTGGAGAGAAACAATCAATAGCGACCACTACATTGGTTTATTGGAGCATTTGAAAATCGAAATTATAAGAAAAAGGTTTCATTAATTGCACAAAAAATTGTTTTTTAACCAAGTCACAATCCACCTGTCACAAGTCGATGACATCGTTCTCTTTAATTGGAGTTAATATAATTGATTTACTGTCAACCGATTTTCGTGACTATAGCAATTTTTATTCTATAATGATATAATTATTACTTACTAATGGCACTGCATTTATTGTTGTTATCACATCAGTTAACTTCCTAAGACTATTCTCGTCATCGAAATAATATAACTTTCGATGTTGGTAACTAACTGTATAATTATTCTCATGCCAGGATATATTAATCTTCTCTTTAATCTCCTTGAACCTATAAGGTCCCACTTCTTGAAATTCCGGCTTGGCCGAAATATTATAGATTTGTTCAGGATTTGTCCAATTGAACAGGTAGATGTCCATGATGAGGGGAGGATCGTTGGTGTTCCACGCTTTATACGGTCGTGAGGTGGGTGTGAATTTGAGGGCTTCGGCAAGAATGAATTCGTAGATAGCTTCGAAGAACACGAAGATGGAGACGCCGGCTCCAATGAGAAGTAGACCCAGGACTAGGAGACATATCTGGCCCGATTTGCCGCCTCCGTCGTTTCATCTTCGAGTTTCTGAAATACAAAAAACCAAATTAGTAAATATTAGTAAAATACTCTGAGATAGCGCGTAACATATCTAAAACACGATGGAAAGTTGATTCTAATAGGCTAGTAAAGAAAAAAAAACAGCTAAAAAGTGGTATACAGGTTTTTGAAGATCTTTGTTATAAAAATAAAGCTCAGAGAGACCCGCCACAGAAATATTGGTTGGTTTTAGTGTCTTCTCCAGAATATTTTGTTTGTTCTGTTATAAAAGACCTCAAACATTCCGTGTAGCTATTTTCTGTAGTTTATGGTTATAAATCTTCGTTTTTCACCCGAATCACATTTTGTATGTAGATCCTGATGAATCACGTCTTTCAAACATTCCTTACCGTACGAAAAAATGCATCGGTACCATCACGAAGCTTGTCATCCGAGGCCTCGCAGCTATATTGCTTATACTATCAACTTTCGTGAAGTTCGTCATGTGTATAGCCGTTAATCGATTTACCACTAAATAAATCTCAAAATTGTTTACTTTTGATAATAAGTACACACTATGCACTTTCAAGAAATGTTTGTCAAATTTATTTTTTCATTTTGTCAGTTGTCTATTTATTAAAAAAATACATAGCTGATTATATTTACTTATACAGTAATTACAATTTATGAGCTGTTGGGCATCCCTTGTTCTTTTAATATATATAAAATTAGTTATTCTTAAGATTCTGTAACAAAAAAAAGCACAATTAACATACAGGTCATGTTTTCGGTTTAATAATCCTCCTAACAAACCCTCTCTGGTTTATAAAAAGTTGTATAAAAGTTTAATTAGTTTTCGTTACTCTGAGATAGCGCG
>NW_027314634.1:0-12171 GCF_040954645.1 Diabrotica undecimpunctata | reverse complement strand
ACGCGCTATCTCAGAGTAGGAACAGGAAAGAGGTTCCGTCATGACACAAAGGAGATGGAGAGACGTTATCAAACAAGATGGGATATTAGAATGAGTGCTGATTAGTGGCTAGACCTTGAAAAGGACACGCTCACAAAAATCCGCAAAAAGAAAACTACAAAATACAGTTTTCATGGAGAAAGAGAATAATTTTATAAAAAAAAACCAACAATTGTCTACAATTGTAGATTATACTGTATTTTTTTTATAAACAATTTAATTTTACAGTGTAATTTTCAGTAGTAATATCCCTAGACATTGATAACAGACGAGATAATTTCATGACAATCGAAAGCTCGTTCCTTGGTAACAGCACGAAGCCGAAGGCTGAGTGCTGTTACCAAGCAACGAGCTTGAGAAATTTGTCATGAAATTATGAGGGCATTCATCAATGTCCGAGGGATATTCGGCGGATAATTTTTCGAAAAAAAAAAATCATACTCAACATAACGAAACATTTATTTATTAAAAGTACAGTTAGTGAAAGTACAATTATTAAAATTTAAGTAAACATTGGAAACGTGACATTTTGAAATTTATTTGATGAAGTTGTCAAACTCGATCGTGTTGTCATAGGGATTGAAAATTGCACTGAATGCAATTATCAGTCTAATGTTGACATGATTGGGTGAAATTGTTCCACATGACACAAAATGACGAAATTTGAATGGTTGTTAGAACAGTCGAAAAATTATCTATTAAATAGTTTCAATACATATTTTTTCAGTATTTAGCCAATTTCTATGAAAAATTTCAAACACACTCGCACAGATTCGTGATCAGCACAGCCCATTTACTATATAAGGTACTTACTATATTGCTATATAAGGTAATTACACTCGTAGCATATGACAGAATAGCAGTACATGTTCAAGTTGTTTATATCCAACCGTGAGGGTAAAACTCTAAAGCTCCTTTTGAGATGTTCATGCACGTATTTTTTTCTATAATTATAAGGCTTTTTATAATTGTTTAACTTTACTCTGATTCTGCTAATACACCTTGGTTTCACTTTACCAGTTTTTCATGTTATCTGTATTTTACAATGAAAGACTGTTCTTTTTATCATTAATTTATGTTGTGGTTAGTTCAAATTGGAATGATGTTCCAATGAAATTGAGAAGTGATGATGTGATTGGAATAAATATCTCTGCAAGGGACTGTTTATGTATAAGAATGCATTAAAATCCTTCATTGGTGTCTTTAATTTTTGATTTTTTTATAAATATATAGTTTGTGCTATCATCGTAGTTGCACCCAGTTTTTTATTAAAAAATAATAAACATTTTTTAAATTTTTTATGTTTGTTTTACTGTACCGGCCTGATACTGTGATTCTCGACATTACATTATGGTTTAAATATTAATTTAAATAGACATTTCATAATCCCGGCACCGACAAAATTTTCAATTTATAATTTAACTGAGCTGCCACCGTGCTTCGGAGGCAACGTAAAGCCGTCGGGCCCTGCTAAGAAAGTAGTCGTTAAGTCATGTTAGCAGCGCTTGCGCGACCTGAAAACCTAACACTAGACCTTAGCCAGAAGGTTACACGAACTTTACTTTACTTTTTACTGTGATTCTTCAAGTTCACCAATACAGCAAACATGACAGATTAGGTGAAGACGTTCTTATCTCCAACCTGACCTGTTCGAATAGCGAACAAGGAACGACCCATGGGTATATATAATAGGTGTGAATAAGGTGCGAATTAACTAAAAACATGACGTAGAGGCTAAGGCTATGTCAGTAACTGTCGATTGTTATACATGCGCATGCACACAAACCCAAATACAAACGATACAGACACATATGTACACCTACACCATGCTCAATTAGCAATTCACCATGTAACTCCACAGCTGCAACTGTTAAAATTCAGCTCCACACATCCGCCTTACAGCTGACTTATCGTACGCTGAGTTTTGTTCTGTAACTACTGCGATTCTGCATTCACCATCATACTCATGAGATACATGGGCTATGTAGTTTATTCACGACTCTGTCGTGAATAAACAAACAACATTTCGTCACGTCCTCTTTCGTGGAAATACAATACATTGGAGATAAAAGGAGATTGCCCAGGAGTCAGAAATAAGAGAAATGAGTAACTTTCTCAGTCCACAAATGAAAATGTATAGGGAACGAGCAGAGATGCGACCCAGTCGGGGAATCAAATAGATCTTAATGCAATTAATCATGACACTACAGGCAAATATTATATTAAGTTTTCTGGTATATTTATAAACCAGCTATTTATAAACTATCGAAATATTGTAAAATTTTAACCTTTGTACATATTCCTTATTCTTCTTTTTTATTCATGCTTATATTTTTGCATGATGATCTTCTGAGTTTCTGTTTGTGTTATTTATTCTAGTATATCTTTTATCACGTTGCTGATGTGATCAATTTGTTTTAAAATCAGTATACTCTTGACGATAATATAGCAGATTTGGATAAAACTAATATTTGAATAACTTTGTTACCGATTATAATCCTTATTTTGGATTACATTTCGTAATGTTTTGTCCGATTATATATTAAATATCCAGCAACTCAGAATTTTATTTATTAATAAAACCGGTTTAGCAAATTCGTTGGAGTCACCCTGTGCATGTGTCATGGCAGCAAAAGAGACATTTTGCGGACACCGCATCTAATATACAGAGGACAACAGCATACAACGTAATGGCATCATACATGTAATGCAGGCGAAACGACGAACGGTAGAATCAGCCCGACTACCATATACAACATAAATGTCCAAAAAAAGTTTCTTAACCTGACCCGGAATATCACGTACGAGTAGAGACGGACATATCTATGTGACGTGGCCCGCTAAAATTTATATGAAGCCGTTTTGGAGTCTTCTGGAAACCAGCTGGGCTCGATACAGTTTTGAAAAAAAAAAAAAAGATTCTTTATTTCGACGTATTATCATTGGGGATAGCTTACTTCACTGAATATGGTATTGTAAAAACATCCAGTTCAAACATCTTAAAGCAATAGGATTTTTGAAATTAATATAAATTAAAATCATAATTTAGCAATAGAAATCATAGTATCACAATTTTAGCTTATATATTTATAATTTCAGTACCCAGGCTGAAAACTGTTTTCAAAATAAAAATTTAAAAATTCAATTATTTTCTTTGTTACGTAAAAAACACTGTGCTTTTGGTATTAATATTTCGTATTCTTCTTTTATAATAACAATTAAGGCATATATTTATATGTAATGTACTTCTGCCGTTATATACATTTTAAATTGAGAAATTTTCTAATTACGTGGTTTTCAGTAATTTTGACGAGTTTTCGTGAAGTGACTCTATTGGAAGAGTTTAATTTTTTTTGTAAAATTTATTTCGCTCTCTAATATATGTAATACTCTAATAATCAAATTCAAAGCATCTTTAACGTACAACTTAGAAATTGAAATTAAAGGTCAATCCAATAGGTATAATAATAAGAAACGAACATAGGCATTCATACTATTTCGGTGGATTAGAATACTTATATCCGTTATCAATCAAGGTTATTGTAAGCAAATATGGATAGCTTTCTAGACGCTTTAAAACCAATCGCTACATTAAACTGTCACTGTACTATTCGCAGATTCTTCTAGATCATAATGACTATCTTTTTTTATTAACAGTATCAACCATTAATGGTTATGAGCGAAAGCACAAAATACAATAATTACAATATAAAATTAAAAATAAATTATAATTTTTGTTGGAATGTTAATTACAAATTAAATTTATATAATATTAAGATCTATAAAACAACACAACTGCAACATGAACTATTCCAAATGAACAGTTTTTTTTTTAAGAAACTATAGAGAAGATGGACATGGCAAAGTCCTAATGGATAAACTCAAAACGAATTCAATTTTATTATCACGGACAAAAAACACACCGGTAAAGACATCACGGTTCTTAACATAAACATCTCCAAAACAACAATTCATTACAACCCAGTACCTAGCGAAAATATCAATATTGGAGACATTGAAGTAGAGCTGGTGGAAAAACACATATAGGATACGAAATAAAGATCACAAGAGACAACCAAACATGCGAACTACGAAGAAGAATAAACCTAGCATGGGCAGCCTATGGAAAACTCAAAGACATCTTTAAAAGCGATCTACCAATTTCTTTAAAACGTAAAACATTTGACCAATGTGTCTTGCCTGTGATGACCTATGGTGCCGAAACTTTGACACTAATAGTTATAACTTCTAAAACGCTGCAAATAGTTCAGAGAAAAATGAAAAGGTCAATGCTGAGTACATCGCTTCGTGACCGTGTTAGAAATTAAGATGAAGAATAGGAGTAACAAATGTAATTTCCCGAATTACCTCACTGAAATGGAACTGGACCGGACACGTCGCCAGAATCAGTTATGAAAGGTGGACGAAAACATTGCTTAAGTGAAGGCCGAGGTTAGACAAAAGAATTAAAGGAGACCCCTACTCTTTGGACTGACGATCTCAAAAAAATGTCAAGAAATTTGATGAAAGTGCTCAAGATAGAGCACAATGGACAAAAATGAGGGAGGCATATGTTCAGAATGAACGCAAAGGGCTGGGGTGATGAACTTCCATGACTATTTGCCGATATTGTTCCTCGATTTTGCACAGCATTTAGCAATTCATCTGCTGATAAACCAGTCCATTGACGAAGGTATCGGAGTAGCAATACTAGCAATTTTTAGTTACGATCCTCCAATAGAATTGAACAGCGAAAGAAAACGGACACAAAATAAGAGTAGCCTTTGAAAGAGAAGCAGTTATGGAAGACAAAAAGATAACGACAAATAGTGAACAAGCTTATTTATTTCTGTTGTAGTGGTAAGTAAAAGCGGAAGATAATAGATGAATATATAGAAAAGTCCTAAAGTTGATTTAATAATCATAAATATTCAAAAAATTTAAACAGAACAAGAAAAAAAATTACGCTTGTCAATGTAAAAAATAATAGATAATAAAATATTAGACATTAGATAGATAAAAAAATATTCTTGATTGATCTATAAAAATTTTAATAGTCCGTCACTCGGTGTTTTCTATACTACATTTAGTTCCCTCCCCTGCATAAAGTTTCGAATTTATTTACATTAGATTTATACATTTTAAAATTATTTTATGTATTTTCTCAAGATAAAATACTGTTCGAAGGATATAATAAAAATGAAATGACATTTCACTTAGTTCACAAAAGTTTTAGCCAAAAACGGGAAAACAAAATTAAATTAGAAAACAGTAAAATTTATTGTCCTCAAACCATTCTCCAATCCTTATAAAAATAAAAGACAAGGAAAAAAGAAGTGATGGATGTACGCTCTCTTAAATTAAGTAACCATAAACACAGTTTTATTAGCAATTAAAGCTATAACAACAAGCATAAAATCGCACTAAACACACTACTATATTAATCGTCAAATCATAAGAGATAACTTTTATGAATACCTATTTTACACGATTATACAAAGAATTCGTCCTTTTTATTGAGTTGATATTCGCAATGTGAATAATGTATTTTTGATAGTACGGTTGCTTCATTGGTTTTGTTACATTATTTGTTTAATCTTTTTTGTCTTTAAATTGCTATGACGATGATAAATATTTATGAATCTACGTTAACACGTTAATAGCAGGTCTACTTTAGATAGGTTTTGCCGTGATATGTTTATTTTTCTAAATATATAAAAACATTCATTTAATTTTCAGATTCAGTAAATGCACAAATAAAGTAAATGTTCTTAAGCTAAATGCATATTTGACGAGTAGTCGAGCTAAGTGATCAAGTGCCAAAATTAAAATTTGCCAGAAATCAAAAAAATTAAACAAACATATAATTATTTATCAAAGTTCCACTTTATTAATATTGTTCTAAAGCTATTTTCTTGTGGTATTTTAAAATTACAATTTAAATGGGAATACGCCACAATTAAAGGTTAAAGTAAATTTATTGACGTTTGAATTTCCACTTCGGAATTCGTTCTTAAAATACAAACATTAGTAAATTGTAATAATTAGTAAATTTACTAATGTTTGTATTTTGAGAACGATTTCCGAAGTGGAAATTGAAACTTCAATAAACTTACTTTAACCTTTAATTGTGGCTTATTCGCATTTAAATAGTATCCACTTATTAACAAGTACGGAAATAACTTCTTACTTTCGTTTATTTGCTGAACACCAGGAAAGGCTAAGAGCTCCGTTGACTTTAACTTTTGGACATTAACACCTTTTTTCAATGCACGACACTTTTCCCATCCCATTAAGTAGCTGAAACTTTTCATGTACAATACTGTTCCTGAATCTTTTTTCATCACACGTAACCATGATTCTTGAATAATGTCAAGTTTAGATGTATCTATAATTTATACATTTGATAATATTTTATCGAAATCAAAAAAAGTACATTCTTCCATATTTAACACTTTGTAAGGCCTGGAAGGTATAGCATTAGCAATTACGGCTTTTACATCTCTTACTGTTTGAAGCTTGGAACGTTTTGCACGTTTCTTGATAAGAGCAAAATATCTATCTAAAGATGAAAAGCTATGATCGGAAACTAAAAATAAATGTCGATGGTATTAAAATGTCCATTGGCTACTAAGAAAATGTATGAGAAAATAATAATTCGGTTTTTCAATTGCCCTGCACAGTTGTCGCTCCATATACATACTTTTCGCTTATAAGTTAAAAGCTGTCCTGTATTGAAGACTTGTAGAAGACATTATGCCATTTGGTTTCTACCACAACCCGACTGTCCAGATGCACTATTATTGCACATTATCCCATCTAAGGTATTTTGTACGTATATTCCAGAATTGTATCATGATAATTGGCTGCTGTAGTACATACTATTAGGCGTCAATTTAAGAAGCAAAAATACTTTTTGTAGATCCATGGTAAGGGTACAGGTATCGCTGCCTGAAAGAGTACTGCTCGTAATGTCTTCTTAAATAACATTAAGAGCTTTACGAATTGCAACTCAGTTTTAGCTTTTCTGGATACATTAGGGTTTTTTGATCAAATGAAAGGCAGATATCGAGCACAGTTTATTAATTAAATCTTGCCAAAGTACTTTTGCTTCCTAGAGCATCTTCAGGGGCATTTCGTCAATTTTGGCCTATCCAACAATCATAGTCGAATACTGACAAACAGATTAGAAGCAAAACTCTATTTCTATTAATTTGCGAACAGGCAGGATTTCGAGCGGGACACGGAACAAACGACCATTTGCAATGCCTTAAAACTCTAGTTGAAAAGTCTATCGAATATAACAGACCCCTTGCTCTTATCTTTGTCGACTTCCACAAAGCATTTGACACAGTCGAAACAGTTGCTATATTAAAAGCAAAACTATTTATAACAGTTATGGAGTACGCATTTAAACGGCTAGAGTGGGAATCAAAGGGTATTAGCATCGATGGAAAGATATTCAATCATCTCAAATATGCCGATGATATTGTTCTCATAACAGACAACTTAGGAGAAGCCAGAGTTATGCTACAACAACTACAGCAAGTAACCCAGAAAGTAGGTTTAAAAATAAACTATGGAAAAACAAAAATGATGACCAATCTCGTCCCCAATGAGCTAATAGAAATCGAAAAGTCGCCCATAGAACTTGTGGAAAAATATGTGTATTTGGGTCACGAAATAAGGTTAACGCGAGATAACCAAACATGCCAGCTACTCAGAAGAATAAGTCTGGGTTGGGCTGCATTCGGAAAAATGAGAGACGTATTTAAAACAAATATACCGATCCATTAAAAAAGAAAAGCTTTTAACCAGTGCGTTCTACCAGTTCTACCAATGCTTGGAATAAGCTTAAGAAATAGAATAAGAAACGAGGAAGTTCGTAGACGAACCGGAATGGAAGACATTATCGAACATATTAAAAGGCAAAAATGGAGATGGGCAGGACATGTTGCAAGAATGAAAGACGACAGTTGGACAAAAAAATTGCTTGAGTGGAGACCACGGGCTGACAAGCAAAGCCGATGAAGACCCCCAACGCGATGGACCGACGACCTCAAAAGAATCGTGACCAATTGGATAGCAGAGGCGCAGAACAGAAGCAGATGGAAAAGTCTACAGGAGGCCTATGTTCAACAATGGACAACTCAGGGCTGATTGATGATGATGATGAACAATCATAGAATGTCATAAACATAAAATTGTACATTACACTAAACTACACAAGGACAAACAGTTTAAAAGTTTGAAATAGGCGAAGCTACATTATGGTTGGCATCACGAGAGAGAAAGATGCCAACATTCTCTCTCCTTAATACTTAAAGTTGCAGTCAAATATAAAGGATAGGAATTGATTAGTGTGACGTTTACACATATAACTACTATTACAGAACGTCAGCTTAATAAATACAATTGTTTCCAAAGGCAACCTGACCAAAGATAGTTTTAAGTTAAACAAGCATAGTTTGTTTATAATATTTTAAAACTTACATGTGAAAACGACTTCGAAATAGAGATTAAAACGTCGAATAATTAACGGCTATTTCCATTATATACTTATTGACTAAAAAGGAAATCTGTCACGAATAAATTGCATAGTAAGTATTCTTAGTGAAAGCTTCATTTTCAGAAATTAGATTGAGTACATGTTTTATGTTTTTCATAGCTCCGTATTCTTAACTTGATATTAATTTAATGATGTCACAACTATTTGATATTCTAGTCGTTAGCCTTGGCGTTTTTTTGATATTTCACTCGAGAATTACCCGGAAATACTCCGATTCTTATATAGGTCAACTCACAATGATGGCAATTTCAATCTTCATTCTTATAGTGCTGAGCGAGAGACAGTTTACTTCCATTTGGTAAATCTTTCAATGTTCTGCTAGTTATTTACATAAATATGTTTACTCTTTTGTTTTAGTCTAGACTAGGGCCGGATTTGGTCTTTTAAATGTAAATCAACAGCTACTGAGATAAACTGAAAAAGTTACAACAGCTACTGAATTAAACTGAAAAAGTTAAGAAAGTTTTTAAAAGGGTATCAAGGAGGAATAAAGACAGAAGTATAATTTACATAAATAAAATACGTATTTTTTTAAGATCCATGAAGAGTTAAAAAAAATCTACAAAACATGCATTTTAACCAAACTTTTATTAAAACATTTATAAAATACAATACAATAATAGTAATATTCACAGTTGTTTTGTTTATGAAATCATATTTTTCAAATATATTTTGAGAAACCGTAAACTATTTTTTCGACGACATAGGCTAAAAATTAATTCTTAAAATTGCTATTTTACAATAGAAAATTAACATTTGCCGCTGAGTGTACGTTTCTACAACTTTGACGCAACACTGAGCATTTTGTATTTCCGTGGGGCAACTTAAAATAATAATAAATAATAATATATTATAGGAAGCGTACCGGAAGAGCAATATAAATTCAGAACCAATCGATGCAATATTAACCCTTTCGCACCCATTAGGTATATTTATATACCCAAATAACCCATTGGTCCTACTAGATATTAAAAAAATCTAAAATATTAAATACGAAATGTGATATGGGATGCATGTGTCCCACTTATACAATACGGTTTTTGCTTTCTATATCAAACAAAAATTGCACCATGTAGTTGAAGTCAGTTTCAATTTGGCATTTGTAAGTTGAAGTTCGTGAAATAATTGCAAAAATGCGTGGTTTTATTGGTTGATTGATAGAAAATATGAACAGGTAAGATTATAAATATGTATATAGAAAATCGAACCAATAATTTTACAATTTGTTTTCGCGATAATGACTCTTTCATGCCGAGGGGATACATGCGTCCATTAGTAATTTTCAAAGGGTTATCTGTGAATTTAAGCCATGAGAAATGTTAATTTCAAGGAAAGAAAAATTAACCAAATATAAATTACAAGAACTCGCAGAACATTTATGAAATGAATCAAGTGACGACGTACCATTCCAAGAGAGCGAATCTGAGTATCAGCCTTCTAATTTGGAGACCGGGTACCATATCAGACGACAACGTATCAGATACTGATGTTAAAATTTGTGACGCTCATGTAACTCATTCCTTTAGAACCTTTATTTTCAATACAGAATAAGTTGAGATGAAACTGAAGTACCGGCACCAGAATAACCAGGCAATAATAATTTTGTCAGTAATATTAAATCGTCTGAATATAAAAATAATTTTAACCCAGATTGCCCTTATGCGTGTCAGATATAATACGTCACCCAAATATAACTTTGATTTCTTCTAAACAAAATAGATGTTTTCTAGAAAGTATTTCCCGTTTTTTACTAAATTTCATTGATACTCTGAGATAGCGAATAAAAATTTCAGGAATAATTTGCATGCAAAAAAAATAAAAAGACAATTACAAATATTGATGCTAGGTACATAGCCATTGGTATTGATTCTTTACTAAAAATGAGTTATAACAAACTACCACCTATGCATTGCCATTTGCCCACACGAAAAAACGCTAAAAGTTGAAAACACTTGATTCCAAAATTTATTTCAGTACACCAGGAAATCCAGTTGCCTACACTAAAACTTATTCTGTTGTTGAGCTTCTATCTTGTCTTAAACACACTTTTTTGAAATGCCATTTAGACATTTAGTGCCAATCCGTAGATGAAGCAATGGCAAAATTTAAAGATGCGTTAGTTCTAAAACAATACTTACCATTGAAATCCATAAAACGAGGAATAACGCTGTGGAAAAGATCTAATGCAAAAACAGGCTATACTTAGATATAAACATGAACGTCGGAGAACAAACAGTAACTTTTGAGGGAATCTTAGGCGACAGGAGCGAAAATTTACCTAGTGGGATTCATTTATCCCATAAAACTTTATAAATGTTTCTTTCAAATGCACATTAACTAAAAGCTTAACTTACAGCTTAAGAATCTGGATAAAGAGCAAACCAAAGGTCAATTCTAGTACAACTTAATAAGTCCAAAAACTGTACAAGTAAGGAAAATATATTTAATTAGAAAGTTTCTACGGATATCCAAAAGATATAGAATAAAAAATGAAGATAGCAGAAATCGTTTGGGAGTAGAACGAACAATCATGATACATACAATAAGAAAATAGTTAGTCTGGTATGGACACACAATCGAATGAGTGAAGGGAGGCTCTGAAAGCAATGATTGGAGTGGCAACTTCTGGAACATCAGAAGTAGGAAATAAATATTTCGTTTGTTTTGGCTATAGTGCTGTATATACATGTATATGCCCAAACAGAAAGTGTACTACAATGTTGAAAATATATTTTAATTTGTGTTTATTTTTGTTTCTTCATAAGTGAATATATTTGTTTGTTTCCTATTGAAACTTGTTTTTCATCAGATAAAAAATTGCCTTTCTATAGAAGAATACAATTTATTAACTCCAACCCAACACGGCTTTAGATCAAAAAAGTCAACACTCATGGCTGCATGCAGCTTGTTTGAGTGTATTTATGATAAATTAGATAGTAGAAACCACGTGGCAGGACTATTTTTTGATCTATCACGTGCTTTTGACTGCTTAGACATAACATTTATTCGCAATAAATTATATAACGTTGGTTTTAGAGGGATATTTCTAGAATGGATAATAAATTTCTTAAGTGACAGGAAGAGTGTTGTTAAGATGAAAAAATCAAGCTCAGAACCATACACGACAAATAAAGGATTACCACAGGGATCCATGCTGGGACCATTATTTTTCCTAATTTTTATTAATGACCTACCAGATCACATAAGGGTACTTATAATATCACTGTTTGCTGATGACACCTCGTTAATAGTCTCTGCGCGTACACTCGAGGAATTAAAAATGACAATGAAGACTGTTGTTTACTGCTTTATACGCTGGTGTAATACCAACAGACTAATATTAAACATTGACAAGACGCAAATTATTTATTTTCATTCATACAACTCATCTCAATATGGCTATATCTTAACCATCCATGATAGAAACAATAAGTTATCTTCCACTCACTCTACAAAGTTTTTGGGTGTATTCATTGATTGTAATCTCAAATGGTCAGAGCAAGTGAATTCAGTGAACATGAAATTGAATAAAGCTTTTTATGCTATAACTCTGAGATAGCGCG
>NW_027314633.1:0-12183 GCF_040954645.1 Diabrotica undecimpunctata | reverse complement strand
CGCGCTATCTCAGAGTAGACGAATCACAAGAAAAAGTGGCTCAAATGAGATATCGTCTTGCATTTATAACTATGTTTTATCACATTCAAATATAACAGAATTTAGGATGATGTTTGATGGGTGTGGCGTACAACAAAAAAATGGTTATTTCGCTGGAATGTGCATAAAGTTGCTCTGAATTCACCCTAGTTTGATGAAAATTAATCATAAATTTTTTGAATCTGGTCATACCGAAATATAATGTGACTTAATTCATTCTAAGATTGAACAAAAATCTAAATATGTCCCAGTATACACACCTGAAGGTTGGGCTCAAATAATAAGATGTGCTCGATTAAAGCCAAGGCCGTTTAAGGTAAGAAACCTTAACTTCCAAGATTTCTTCGACTTTAAGAATTTCGAGTCAAACTCCTACAATATGAAGAAGATTCCCTGGCGTCAGATTTTTTGTCTGCGCTATTTAAAAACAAAAGGCACAATAAAAATGTTTTACAAAAAAACTTTTGATGAAGAGTTCTCCGAGGTTGATGTTACGAAGAGCCGCGGACGGCCATAGAAAGATATGGAATTACAACCTGCTTATAACAGTGAATTGTGCATTTCAGCCGCAAAATATCAGGACTTACAAAAAATGTGTCATCACATGACTATACCAAAAATTTATCATAACTTTTTTAATTCTATGAAGGTAAATGTAACTGTTGGAGGTAACCTCCCAGAACTTCATTTCAGCGAAAATTCTGAAGAAGATTAGTTTTGTGTGGTTGAAAAAATTAATTTTTAGGAATACTATGTTTTTGCTAATGTTTAGGTGCTTCTTATATTTGTTTGTGGATCATAATCGCTTAATTTGGTAATAAAATGTGGACTGATGTAGTGCTATTCATCTTTTTTATTTCGCCTAAGTGCAAAGCATTAAACAAATATTCAATACCAGCTTAACGAATGTGACTATTTTAACAAAAATATTTCTTTCAAATTTACTTCGATAAAACGCTTTAATAACCTTTTATAAAACGGCCAATTTAAGCTTTTTAGAAAAAAATAATTAGGACTTTTAAAAACTATGATTTTTCATGACATTGTAAAACCTTAAAAATCAATTATCTGAGTGACAACCTTTCATAGATGTATTATTCCGCCAATGAACAAGCAGAATTGCTTATAAAGGGGAAGAAAAAGAAGAAGAAGAAGATACTCAAGAGATCAAGTGAAGTACGTAACGCTCAATTTCGCGTGACAGTCGTTCCAAAATAAACTTTAAACTTGTATGGTAGCTATTGCTACCACTACCACTTAAGGGTTAAAGGAAATAAGTGTGTATAGTTTTCTATATAACATAGATAAAAAGCTAGAATCATTGTATCGCCGCTAACGGAGATTATTTTGATGAACAAAGAATAATTTTTGTAAAAAAATGTTGTTTTATTAGTTAGATCTGGAACTTACTGACCGACGTTAAACTCAAAATATATACTATGTTCTTGAACAATATTTTTGTTACAAAATTTTGTATTTCTGACCAACACCAAACTAATTATATGCAAGTATCTTCTTCACGTGCCTTCTCCGCGACGGAGGTTGGCAATCATCACGGCTATTCTGATCTTAGATGCTACTGCTCTGAATAGTTTAATTGATGTGCATCCGTACCATTCCCTCAAGTTACGCAACCATGAGATTCTTCGTCTTCCTACACTTCTCTTGCCCTGGATTTTCCCTTGTATAATAAATTGAAGTAGGTTGTATCTCTCATTACGCATAACATGCCCCAGGTATTGCAGCTTTCGTGTCTTGATGGTTTCCAATACTTCCATTCTTTTGTTGATTCTATATGCAAGTATAGAACACATATAATATTTTTGATAATGTAATCTTAAGTTCTTAAAGGATAATTGGAAATTCCACAACCCTTAAAGCACTAGTTCATACTTCATTATCAATATATCTTTTTTCACAAGTCCATTGTGGTATATTCAGTTGATAAAAATGGAATATAAAAATAAGCAACTTTAATTATTAATATTTTATCTGCTCGTTATTATTCTTATCGTGCGACACCACTTATTACATAAAAACTTTATTGTTTATTCCAACAACATTGCCGATAAATACTTTAAAGAAAAACATAATTCGATCTATTGACTTTCTCATGGTAACCATCACGTACTTATGAATGCAAAAACAGTTCATAATTATCTAATAACTCGAAAATAGTGGTGGATCCGTACGTTACTAGGTATTCTCATCGAAGGAAAAAGGATTCCACAAATGAAATAAATGCCAACAGGATTTCAAAAGTCCTCAGCAATTAAGGAAATTCTAGAATGTTAATTGTCGTTCCTTATGCGGATATCATTTTCAAAAAAAATCAAAAATACGTGTAATTGCAGTCGTCGTAAGTGCCGTGCGATTATCGTACTTTATATGTGACTTACGTTTTTTCATTGATTGTCCATCGCTTGTCATGAATTCTAATTTAATGCGAATGTAATTGTTATTGTCTAGCTTTTCTTGAAATTTAGAACTGTTTGTCGGGTGAAAAAATTATTTCTTCATTTAACTTACTGCTTTATTTGCCTCTTTTCCATTTATTTCTGACCAAGACTGAAATTACAGTGCCGGCTTGCTCTGCTAACCGATACAGTATTATAAAAAACAATAGCAAATAAAATAAATCCAATTAAATTATCCTCTTAATTAAACAGTGTCTTGTATTGGATATTATTTATTGTATATTTATAACCAGTATATAAGTAGTGATGTACTTAGGTATTGATGTCTTTCTTTCAATAGTTTTTTTTTGGCATAGACACCGTCATACAGCAGGACACAAAAGTAATAAGACAGAAACCATCATCATAATTTACCTAAATGCCCTAAAACAAAAGTTACGTCGACATTAAGAGAAAAGCGGCACACTCTTCTTATGTCCTTAACAATGCTTATACCCTAGAGTTTGAAGATGCGCCAATTTCTATTAAGTGAGCAAGTTTGATAGGGGGCGGATAGTTGGCCGAAAAGAAGCCATAATTTTGTTTTGAAAAATTAAGAATAGGGTTTTTGGAAGTTTATATAATGTCATAAGATGTTATTGGACATGGCGTGAAGAAACACTACGATCGATGGATACAGGGTGGCGCTGAAGAACGACAGACTGCTTCTCCACTACCCGGTCTAAAACAAATCAATGGTGTGTTAAACATAAAAAAAAAACAATTAGGATTCGAACAATTTATCGTCGAATTAGCAGTTTTTGTCTTTTTTTATTTCGACTAAACTGGGGCTATCTCTGAACATCGACGTATTTATCAATGGTGTAAAGAATGATTGGCTTGAGACCAGAAATGGAATGGAGTTGTCTTTAGTGATGAATCGGTATTCTGTGTAGGGATATATGATGGTCCAACCAGGGTCAGAAGCGGACGTGGTGAAAGACGAAATTCACAGTTTTTACAGTTAGTTAGGCTAAAGGCGTTACGGTTAGATAGTTACGGCGTACAGATTCTTCGTAAATCAATTTTTTTTAATTTTTCCATCTCTACGAGGCTGTTTTAGAAAGAAGCCCAGGGGTAAAAGTGGTAAACTTTTTTGCAACTTTTTTGGGGTCCCAAAATTGATATTCTCGACAAAATTCAGCTTGTTCGTATGATTTTTAGGGGTCAAATCTCTAATAACTGGACTATGGGTAAAAACGATTATAAGTGGAGTAATTCGTACAAACGAAACAATTGTAGAGTTAAGAGATGAGTACCAGACATAAACAGATACTGTTTTATTAGAAACGACATTGCCTGAACTGAGGGCGCTAGGTATTAGATTTGTTATTTTTTATCTACACCTTTAAAAAATAACGCTCAGCTGATGTTTTGTTTGATTGCACTTATTGTGTCCATTGATATAAAGCAACGATGAGTACAAAAAGTTTTAACTTTTTGATTAATTTTTTACGATTTGTTAACTTCTTGATAAGAGAAAAACGTTAAAAAGAAAGTAGTTTTAATCCAATATCTAAAATTTGGAACTTATTTATTGAAAACTGTGTCAAATATTATAAAGCTAGTTCATATGTGATTATCGACAAACAACTCCTAGGATTTCGAAGCAGGTGCCTATTTCGCATGTATATGCCAAACAAACCTAGTATATACGGCACAAGCCTAGTATATACGGCACAACCTAAGCAAAATAAAACAGTTCTTCTACTTTCAACCATTCATTTTTCTGGAAACAATAATCATGAAACAACAAAACCGGAAATAATCGATACATATAATTGAACTAAATGGGCTGTATTATGAAGACTAGAAGGTGACCGCTATGCATATTTTACAATTTGATTTATATTGTAGACGTAAACGCTTTTGTAATCTACCATCACAATGCCACTAAAAACAAACAGGAGCCATTATCCAGATTAAATTTTATGCTGAAACTTCATGAACAATTATTAACGATAACGAAGTCATGGCAACAAATAAGGTACTCCAAATAGTACCAACTTTATCAGGAAGTCTCAAAGAGAGTTATTCTCCATGCTTTTGAATTTAACGCTTGTTGCTGAAGACCGACGAGGTCTCCAAGGGAAAGGAAAACGGACTTATTGTAGTTTATGCCCTACAACAAAGAAACGAATGACAACTACCAAATGTTACAAGTGCGGCAGTGTCTTCTGTGTACATATTACAAGATTCTGTTCTGTGTCAAAAGTATCTATTTTATGTTGTTTATGTTACTCTGAGATAGCGCGTAATGTTTTTTTTATTTGTATCGTTTCTAAATGAACTTTTCTTAAAATTTGAAACCATTTTGTTTTAATTAAATTTGAACTGAAAAAAAAATACTAGAGCTAAATCAGTGAGTACGTAAAATTTACATTAAGTATGTTAAAGGAACGTTAGTATTCTAGGGTTTAAATAGTAAATTACATTAAACTGTCACAAGAAAATAGCTTTAAAACAATATTAAAGGTTTAATAATTTAATTAAAATTTCCTGCTAAAAACCATGCCCAATTTACATACATTCGATAAAATACGATCTCTATAATAGACAAATACTATATAGACTATATTAAAGGCTAGAGTAGACAACAGAAGGAATTATTGTGAATGGTGTAACCGCGAACAATCTTAAATATTCCAACGATATCTTAGTGGAAGCTAATTATGGAGAAGACCTTCAAAATCTAATAAACAAAAGATCACAGATCTGTGATCGGTATGGATTAAAACTCAACGTTAAGAAAACTAAATAATATGATAGCTGGAAAACAAAATTATATACAAGATAATGGTATAAAAGTCGGCAGTAATATTAATGATAGCTATGATCCAAGCGTAGAAATTAGAAGCCCAAGCCACATTTGTAAAAATAAGGTACGTATCTTATAGTCACAACCTTAGTATTGACCTTCGCATTCGAATGACATATCGCTATATTTTTTTCAGTGCTACTGTATGGAATGTAAGCGTTGATTCTAAATAAAGCTATGCTTAAACGCTTGAGAGCCATAGAGATGTATATATATATATATATATATATATATATATATATATATATATATATATATATATATATATATATATATATGGACAACCACTAAGAATAAGCTGGGTCGACAGAATTAGAAATAAGGAGGTCTTTAGACAACTGAACCAAATAACATATTTGGTCAATATAATAAAGAGACGCATGCTGGAATTCTTCGGGTACATTATAAGACTGAAAAATATGATCATTTAGGGAAAGATCCGAGGTAAACGTAGTCAAGTCAAGATAGCGAATATGGTAGCCAACATGATATTTAATGATCCATAATGGTCATAGAACTAGACGAAGAAGAAATATAGACAAGTCTATCATCACGGATGAACTATGAACGAATTACCTAAAATAAAAGGATATAAAATAGGAAAAAAGAAGATTCACACTTTGTGCTATAAAGACGCACTAGTACTAGTAGCGTACAATAAAATCAATCCGAAATAACTTTTGCACCAATTATATAATTAATATTGTTCTAAAGCTTTTTTGTTTTGGAATCTTAATATTATTTACTATTTTATTGGGAAATAAGCACAATTTCAAATTAAAAAGCCAAATAATTCAATACAGTCTACGCCTCCAAAACAAAATGAATGACAATATCAAAGGTACTTCTGATATGTGGTTAAAATAGGATACTTTTAAAATGTAAGCAAGATCAAATACTAATTAAGCAAGAAATAAAATTAGAAAACATAAGTATGGAACTATTAAGTTGTAGTCTCGTTCAGACGGAAGTATGAAAACAAACTATAAGAGCTTTTAAAATGTTAGAATATCTAAACAATACTATATAACGAAACAAAAACATTGGCATTGAGGCCAAATCATAAATTACAAGAACGTCTATTATAACATATAATGTAAAAACTAGACAAGAAACATCAAAAACCAACCAATATACTACTGGAAACAGTAGAAATAAACATACTTTGTAGACTAGATGAAAGACTCAGAGAAAAAAAACGAAGTTAAGGCGTACATGTAAGAAATCAGTAACTGAGTATAAAACAAGTGTGGAATCAACACATTAATGAAAAAGAAGAAAGAGCGGTCGGATTGGCAAGAAATAAATCACCACCAGAGTATAGGAGCATTGGATCGTCTCAGAACGAGGTCATGCGGTGACCTAAGTACAGAGGGGTCGGGTGTATGAAGATAAAACGGGCAATTTATTTTAAATAAAGAACGAATAAGAAGAAGAAAAAATAAGTAGGTAATGTTAGTAAATTAATACACTATACAAATACATTTTTTCTCTAGGTTTCTTCTCATATAGAAGGCTGGAAACCATCAACATTATTATAATTTAACTGTATTAGTATCACTTCTCTGTATCTGTAGAGTAGGGAGGGCGAGTTAAGTTCCACAGCACTTGGGCCACAATTGACTTATTGTGCATCCTTCCAGAGAGCTGTTGTTCTTAATTCCTTGGTCATCCTGCCATTTCTAACAAGGTGGAGAAGTCACCAGAGGACATCTCCCTTATGTAGGCAGGTGTAGGCTAGTTTCGTCTTCTCTTTTACACTTCCTGCATAGAGGTGTGTCTACTAGCCCCAGTGTGTGGAGGTGTTTGCTTAGTTGACAATGAATAATTAGTCCTACGTCAAACGTAGGTTTTTCCTGGTCATTCCCATATACTTCTTTAGCTGACTTTTCAAGGTTACTTAGTGTTACCCTGGCAAGTCTATATCCATGCCCTTCTTCCCTTCTTTTCACGATTTGTGGATGGGAGTGACATTTGACAATTTTCGCGATTGTTGTAGTCGACCAACCAAAAAGATCACCAGGTCCTAAAAATCTAGGCCTGCCGGCTTCCTAGCCAATTGGTCAGCAATCCAGTCGCCTTTATTTATTAGTATTGTGTCTTTTAACCCACCTTAGGATGATGATATGACCATCCAAACCTTGAGTAAGTGACTCGTGACACTCCATTACTAATCCTGGTGTGACATGTGGTCTTTTCAAGGTTAGTAGCGCTTATCTGCTATCTGCCCAAATTATTATAATTTTTTCGATTATCTCGACCTATACCTTTTTAAATTATCTCTTTTGCGGCTACGGAGATACCAGTCAGTTCTGTCTCAACTACGCTGGCATTTTTGCTCATACCCCAGTTTATTCTTAGGTTTAGTGATCTGGAGTATATCCGGCATCCTGAGCCTTCTTCCATTTTGGAGCTCTCGGTATATATGCAATACGAATTTGCCACGTTTTTCTCCCTATACTGTCTTTTTCGATTTTGTAGGGTTTGTCAAAGACAAACTTTGGTTTAATTGAGTCGCAGAAACGAGTTTTTAATTGTCTCATTCTTACATCAAGGTTTCCACCAGCCGAGCGCAGTCGCATCATTGTCACCAGCGCCACCTCTTTGACATATATCTCTAGAGGTGTAATGCCAATGACCAACTCCATTGCAGCTATTGGTGTTGTTTTCATGGCGTTATATTTATGCAAGTCATCCGCTGAATATGGTTTAGTTTGTTAATCGCTGTTGCCTGTAGCACTTTTGGTACCCAAGCAGTAGCTGCGTAAGTTAGCATTGGCCTAATGACAGCAGTGTAGACCTAGGCGATCATCCTGGGCGAAAAGCCCCAGGTGCGTCCGACCGTTCGTCGACATTGCTCACAGGTAATATATGCTCTTTTAGCTCTACCATTTATATGTGAGTTTTATGTTAACTTCCTGTCAAGGGTAATACCAAGATACTTCACCTCGTCAGAAAAGTTTAGACTGTAGTTTAGAAGCCTTGGGGGTATTAAGTTCGTGATTTTTCTTTTTCTGGTGAAGAGGAACATCACTGTATTCTTAGGATTTTTAATTAGTGAGTGTTGCTTGTACCATGTTTCGATTAGTCGGAGAGCAACTTGTAATATCTCACATAGTGTGTTCTCAAATTTATCGCTTTGCAAGATAGCAACATCGTCTGAATAGGCTACTGTGTAGAAACCGTTGCTGCTAAGTTGGTCAACCAGGGTGTCTAGAACTATATTCCAGAGAAGTGGAGATAGCACCCCTCCGTGTGGATACCTCCTCGTAACCATGCCTCTAATAGAAACTTCTACATTTATGCTTATTGCTCTATTAGAGAGCATACTGAATATCCATTTGCTTACGGCCAGGGGAACATTCCTGATATTAAGATGTTCGGTGATGGTTGGGAATGTGGTTTCATCAAACGCTTCCTCAATGTCTATGAATAATCACTAATGTTTGTATTTTGAGAACGATTTCCGAAGTGGAAATTGAAACGCCAACTCTGAGATAGCGCGTTTTAATTGTGGCTTATTCCCATTTAAATATAAATTTACCTAGATTTTCGGCAGGCTTCCAGGCTACAAAAAGTTCTCTTAAAGACCCACATTGGCATATCGGCATATTGACGAAGGAAGATGGAAGCAAAACTTCTAACCTTTGCAAAAGTGTTGAGATCCTGATGAAAACACACTTCCCCAGTTTTAGCAACTTAACAGCACCAAACTGGATGGACGAAGCAATTATATCCTCACTCTGAGATAGCGCGTTAGCCAGAACAATGATTATTGAGGAAAAGGTAAGATGGGCCATATTATTAGCCTTATTACGGTGAGGACTGAATATCCTTCTATCGCACCTTGTGAGAATATTCAGAACGTCTTTGGTGTTGAGATATATTTCTAGGAAGTGGAGAGAGGTACGTGTGGTCTTCATACCAAAACCAGGTAGGATCGACTACACCCAACCAAAGGTTTTTCGACCAATTAGCCTAAAATCGTTTCTCTTGAAAACGATGGAAAGGCTATGTGAAATATACATAAGGGATGAAGTTCTGGTTCATAACCCACTTTACCCAAATCAGCATGCATATACTCCGGGAAGATCTACCGATTTTGCACTGCATCAAGTAGTGGGAAGAATTGAAAGATCGCTGGATAATAAACAATCCACCCTTGGTATATTAGCATTACTTTTAAAAATATCTAATTAAATTATTTTCAAGTAGATCACGCATATTTCATATTTCTACATTTAGTATAATATTGACCGATGACATGGATTCTCCAGTATTACATTACAAAAGGAGTTTAGTTTTTAAATTTCAGTTTAGTTGTATATGAAGAATAAATAAATTTTGTGAGAGTGATTGTAAAACAAATGTCCCACATTAAAGTGGCAAAATCAAATGATCGAATGTGAACTAGGTGAATTAGACGAAAGTAAAGAATCGGTTGTGGCCATAAAGATCTTTCACAATAATTTATTATATCCGGTATATAATCTTAATGTTATTAATGGTGTTATTATTGGCCATTGTGTGTGTATTCGGTTTTATAGTATCCTTTTTTTCTGCAGAAGTTTCATTCTGCATAGTTCCTATTTTATAGAGATAAGGTGTCAATCACTTTGATTTCATTCTTTATTCCTTGTTAATTTGTCTTACCAAATCTAGAAAATTATTCGATAAAACTGATATATTTTTCACAATTCATTATTAATAATTATGATTTATGGCATCATGAACAAAAACCATTTACTTGTTCATATAAAATTGTTACACTTTAAATCTAAGAAATAAATTCCTATATATTAAGCAATTCAGTCCAACACTGTTTACTACCGAAGAGAATGAAAATAATTCTTCAACTGTTTAAATAGTTTATGTGGAGGCATTTCTTTTTCTTTTTACTTAACGGTTCCTTTTATGTATTTTTTCATTTCGTGTAAAGACATCCGATTTTTTCAGTGTTCTAATTAACGCTAGCAGGCAAAGGAACTTTTAAATTCAGCAATATTTAATTTCCATATTACAAAGAAAAAAAGTTATGATCGGTAGAAATTAAAAACTAACAGAATTTATTAATAAAATTTATGTAGCAATTAAACATAATCCACCAAAAATTTTTTGATTTTTAAGTTTATCTATAAAATTTGTTTTGGTTAACTTTTATATGAATTGAGTTCCTTCCATAAAAGTTTGATTTTTACTCCAAATAATTATATTATTCTAAATTATTATTAACCTAGTTGGTGCACAATATTTTTTGTTAATTTGTTTTTGGCTAATATAAATAAATTTGATGATTTACCAATACGTGAGCATGCAACATATAATTGACCATGTAAGAAACATGGATTCTCTAAATCCAAGCCGCAAACCGACTTTGTCTGACTTTAAGATTTGTTAATGGTCATCGCGAATGCTAATCAAACAGGGAATTTAAGATTTTTTAATGATGTATGGGTATAAATAGTAAGACAAGCAGCTTGATTACTAAATGTGCTGTTTTTACATCATCTAACAATTTTCTGAATCACCAGTAATAAGTAATTTTAAATGTTCTGGTGGAGAATATACTAATCATGTGTCCAGTGCACTAAAATCGCAATTTTAAAATAGGTAAAATAATTAATGTATGGGGCATATTCAAATACAAGACGAACAAATTATATACGTGTAAATACGTGGTTGATTCCCTGTCTTTCTCGTTCTTGCATTCTGGATGTCGCTAGATCACGTGCAGCTTTCGTTCTTAATATATTCTGCCATACGAATACGTTCTTAATTTGAGGATGCATACAGGAACAGGAACTGATGTAACTTCTGAAAAAGTCCATGTTCAACCTGTAATTTTTATCCTGAATAAGAATTATTTAAATTATTCTGAATGCATTATATATTGTAATAATTATTACACAAGTATATCTGTAGCACAACAGTTACTTCGTAAAAATACTAGAATTTGTTGTACTCTCAGATCCAATAGAAAGTGTTTAGCAATAGAGGTTAAGGATAAAAAATTAAAGAAAGGTGAAGTTATTGGTCAGCAAAACAAAAATGTAAAAGTAATCAAATGGCAGGATGAAAGACATGTTTTATGTTATCGATCAATGAACATCATGATGATGTGCTAATAGAGACTGGAAAAATTCGTTATGACCAAGCTGTTCTAAAACCATCGAGTATTATAGACTACAATTCAGCCAAAAATGGAGTAGATTAAAAGCAATAAAATGTTAATTAAATGTGTATAAAACTTTATAATAATTATTTTTTCAGGGATTAAATGAGATCATACTATACTGAATTAAAAAAAAAACAAAAAAATTGTATATAAAAGCAGAATTTTCTTTTTTTTTATTCTTGTGTAGTTAATGCGTGAATACTTTATAACAAAAAACACTTGTAAAAAGTGGGTCCAAAAATAAAAAGGCGAAAATGCAAAGTGTTTTATCAAATATTAAGAAAAACATTTAACAACAAGGACGCAGATAAAAACGTAAAAAAGTAATTACATTTTGTGAAAAAATGTGAAAGAAAACCAGCCTACTGGTAAATATGTTTCAACAATCTCCACGAAAAAAAAAGGGACAATGTATAATTCATTATTGTTACTTTTTTTCCAAATATTGTTCTGAAAAATAATACTTTTTTTAGAACGATTTCCGAAGTTGAAATTGAAACGTCAATAAACTAATTTTAACCTTCAATTGTGGCTTATTCCCATTAAAATAGTATCTAATTTTTTACAAATGTTTGTTTTTTTTTAAGTTTTATTTAAATAAAAATCTTATTAAATTTTCCTGGAACTCTTATTATGATTTTTTTATTAATATCTAGGAACGGTGAGAAAGGATTATTGACTCTGAGATAGCGCGT